>NW_006800127.1:676419-707869 GCF_000485575.1 Poecilia formosa | reverse complement strand
TATAACTCGTAAAATGTCTCTATTACTGCAATTGAACATAGTAGTTTCTTTTAAACGGTGCCGTTTCAGATTGACTTCATGTTCAAAATCATTCTGCAGAGTTGGGTCTTTACTCTCGAGGCATGCTTGGTGTTTCATTCACTGCAACATGTGTTCATGGCCCCGTCACCTTTCACTTATGGGACAGCAGATGCATGTGCGGCAGCCTGGTGTACGGTTGCACGCTAAATAAATAAAAAAGACAGCGTTACGTACCATTTACAGGAAAACTTGTTTAAATTTGAACCTAAAAGATGAAAGCTAAAATCCACTTTGACCTGCAGGTTGCTGTGAGTGAAGGACACTCATTCACCCCTTGTCAATGTTTTGTAATCCTTTTACAAATATGTAATCTTACAAAGTCCTCCGTGCAGAATCGATAATCAGTAAATGCAGCTCTGTGGTAAACCACAAGTGCAACTTTAAGCCCTTAGTTCTGCATCACCTCTCTGTCTTAGTTGATCTTTTTTTTTTTTTTTCCATTTGCAGTAGTTTGTGATCTTTATGGAAAGCAGCAGCAGCTGATAACACACCTCAAAGTCTGGTCTGTTCCCACACACACAGCGATTATCTGTTCAGCGTTCCCAAATGTTCAGACAGTTTGAGCAAACATGGAGGGGGAAAAAAGAAAGAAAACACCCTTCTGTCCAACACTTTCTATGGCGTTCTTAAACGGTCCACAAGCTGAGTTTCTGAAGCGTCCACCCGGCCAGATGTTGGGGTTGTTTCTGATGTAACCTGTTTATTGCGTTGCTTCAGCAGGATGACAAAGAGCCATGAATAGGGTGGCTGGTGAGGTATTATCCCCCTCTGCTGCACTCAGACTCACACAAGCCGAAAACACAAAGCATCTTCTGTTTGAAATAATAACGTGTGAGACAAATATGTTATTAATATATCAATAAAGTTGTAACAGATAGCTAATTAGTTTTTTTGGGAGAAAAAAAAACAATACAAGGATCCTCTTTTGTCAAAGAAAAAAACCTGAAATCCCAGTTTAATCACTATCTGAGTGTGTGATTTCTCTGTTATTCTGGAAATGATGGCTTTTGTTTAAGTCGCGTAACTTTGTCAACAGATAAGATTTGTGACCAGATCAGTGATGCAGTCCTGGATGCACATCTGAGGCAGGACCCGGATGCTAAAGTGGCCTGCGGTAAGTCGGCGAAAATTCACGACGACTTCATGTTCTGTTTGTAAAAACTGAGATGCCAAGAAATATCCAGTGAAGATACTATGCCATTGAAAATAAAACTCCCACACCACCTTCATTTACATTTAACACAGCTGCACAGCAATATTATTGACTGGGCACTACGGGATTTGTTTAGGACAAGACAAAAAATTCAGCAGTACAAGCAGTGTTGCTTTCACAAGCCACGTAAATTGCGCAAGTGCAGCACTGCTGCATATAAAATTTAACTACAACTCAAAAATGGCGCCAATTGCCAATTATTAACGTTGGATAATTATAAGCAACACAGTGGAAATGCTTTACTTGCCTTTCCATGTTGGATTCTTGGCCTGGTTTTTGGTTATTTCAGTTTCTGATCACTTGTGAGTCCTCATAGAGCAGTGAAATGCCATTTCCAGATGATGTGTTGCTCATTTAATAAGACATAGCAGAAAAGTGATGTACCAGGTCACTATGCAGCACAACACTGTGAATTTCACCGTATTATTAATTCTGGTTTACATGCACCACTCTGAATGGGAATGCATCAAAAGCGACACATTTCAGAAACCTGACAGGACTTGATCCTTCCAAGCGAACTCCACCATTTCATCGTTTTTAGACCCACATGACATGTTTTTTCCCAATACCCCATCATGCATAGTTAGCTTGGAAATGGTTAGACAGCGGCTTTAGTAATGTTGACAAAGAATACAATGTCAGTTTAACTAACCTTTGTACATACAAATTTAGACCAGATCTCAATTCTGGCTTCTTTTTTTCTTTTTAGATGGCTTAAAGTTCGTCACAGTTTTATTTATTTTTGATTTCTGTCCCAACAACTTTGACAAAGAGAGGTGTCATAAAGGCAACAAACTAAGCTCGGGAGCAGCCACCCCAAAGCCTCCAGATACTGTAGCACCACACAGACATCCTGAAATATCTTCCTGATCCTAATGAATCCACTGTGATTGACAGAAACTGTGTGTAAGACCGGCATGGTGCTTCTCTGTGGAGAGATCACATCTCGGGCCAACGTGGACTATCAGAAGGTGGTGCGGGACGCTATCAAGCACATTGGGTACGACAACTCTGAAAAAGGTGAGGCACGTGACACAGAGAGCAACAGGGCAGAGGACTCGTGTTGTTATTGTCTTTAACCGTGAGTTACATTGTTTCCATCCACAGGTTTTGACTACAAGACATGTAACGTGCTGGTGGCTCTGGAGCAACAGAGTCCAGACATCGCTCAGGGCGTCCACATTGACAGACGAGAAGAGGACATCGGAGCAGGAGACCAGGTGGGCAAGACTTCACTTTGGTGCGTTGTCAAAGATATGATCTGAAACAATGTCATTAGGGTTTATCAAACCGACTAACTGGGTCAAGGTTGCTTAGGCTAAAATCAGCCTGAACATATGAGTAGCAAAATGTGCAATGTTTAAAAGTATTTTCACATGTAAGCCATAAAAAAAACCTCATCCACTGTTCAGACAGTCTACTGCATGGCAGAAGTGCAGATTTTAAACATTAAAATCAGTCTCCTGTGATTTGACTGAAGAGCTTCAACTTTGAATTTGACATTGTGAGAAGCTTCTAGGTATAATGTCACATATTTTGCATTTCTTCTGACTCTCTCCGTCCCTTGCAGGGTCTGATGTTCGGCTACGCCACAGATGAAACAGAGGAGTGCATGCCTCTCACCATCGTCCTGGCTCATAAGCTGAACTCAAAGATGGCAGAACTGAGACGCAATGGCACAGTGCCCTGGCTGCGCCCTGACTCTAAAACACAGGTTGGATTTTCTGCTGAATTACTGCAAATTTTCTAAGTTCACTCTTGGAAAAAGCACGTTACTAGTCTTTCTCTTAAATTATTTCTTTCCTCGTCTCTGAAGATTATATAGGCATGTTCGCTCATATTTCATCCTTCTGAAATATGAATAAATGAGTAACTAATTGCTATAAAAAATTTACTTGAATATAGTAAGGCAATTTCTTCAAATTGAAAAAAAGGGAAAGTGAAAATAAGTAATTCAGTGTATGACATAATGCCTTAAGGCAACATTGTGTTAAAACAATCCCAGTTATTTGTTTGCATCTAAAAAAAATGACCTAAGACTCTACAAATGGAGAATTTGACACATTAAAAAGATTCAAATATCCTCTTCATGCTAATTATTTGACTTTGTGTTTGTCTCACAGGTGACGGTACATTATGACCAGAAGGATGGAGCTGTGGTGCCTAAGAGAGTCCACACCATCGTTATTTCTGTCCAGCACGACGACGGCATCTCTCTGGAGGAGCAGCAGAGGATCCTGAAGGAGAAGGTACTCACCCTTGTAGCCGCAGACAAACAAGTCCAGCGGATTCATTCATAAGTACGAATTCACTGGTGAAACGTCTCCCATCAGGTGATAAAAGCCGTGGTTCCAGCTAAATATCTGGACGACAAAACCGTGTACCACCTCCAGCCAAGTGGCCGCTTTGTCATCGGAGGACCGCAGGTTGGAACGAGAGATAGAGAGATAAAACAAAATGAACTGCTAGATTTCTTGTGTTCATGCTCTACTTTTGTTGGCCGTCAGGGAGATGCTGGTGTCACAGGCAGAAAGATTATTGTAGACACATATGGAGGCTGGGGAGCTCACGGCGGCGGGGCCTTCTCCGGCAAAGATTTCTCAAAAGTGGACCGCTCGGCTGCTTACGCCGCTCGCTGGGTGGCAAAATCTTTGGTCAAAGCAAAACTGTGCAGGAGAGTTCTGGTTCAGGTGAGCGCACAGTACCAGTTCAGTCGCTGCACATCACTGACAGCTTTGCTGATGAAAATGTGATTTTAATCTATATGTCTTTCTTCAGGTGTCATATGCTATTGGTGTGGCCCATCCTTTGTCCATCTCGTTGTTCACATACGGCTCCTCTCAGAAATCAGAGTCAGAACTTCTCAAGATTGTCAACAAGAACTTTGATCTGCGCCCCGGAGTTATAGTCAGGTAGTCTCACACGGCTTTTTATGTCTCACGGTGTTTCTGGAAGCTTTTTAAAGTTCTCAACCGAACATAAGCTAAAACACTCATCTTCAGGTCAGATCTCAAATAAAAATTCAAATCTGTGTCTGCATCTCTAATCGTTCCCTTCTTTTTGTTTTTTTTTTGTTTTTTGAGTTTCAACTAATCAATAAAAATTAATCCAATAATAAAATTATAAATAAAATAGCAATCTGCAAGAAAAAAAAGTAATGAAATGAGACCTACTAAGAAGTTTTTGTGCGTTTAAGACATGGCTGTTTTCACATGACACCACTGGGTGGCGCCAGCCGTCATCTTTTGGCTTAAGATGAATATTTTCCACATAGCTGCGGTCTGCAATCGGTTCCAGACCCACATGCGGCTCTTTAGATTTTCCACAGTGGCTCCTAATAAAACATTGTGGAAAAAGATGTTACACTGATGTTGCTTTAGATATAAAGGAAACAGTAAAGATTTGTGGTACTTTTATGTGTTTTATGCAATATCCGCATGCGTCTGTTTACTTTCCGATAGGGTTACTATGCTGAAAGAAAAAAATAAGAGCATTTATTTATGTGTCCAGAATTAATTTCCTTCCAATAAAACATCTGAAATTCTTAAGATGAGTTGCTACAAACAGATTACTCCTTGGATGTTTACTTCTACTTTGTACATGGTTGCCATGTCAGCTATTTCTTCCTCCTGTTTCTTGTTTTTTTTTCCAAAAATACAAAACACTTGGTCTTATTCTAGTCCACCTCAATCAATGTTACTGGTTTAATATTAATTTCAGTCAAATATCTGCTACTGTGTCTGAACTATGCTCAATTAATCCTAAGACTGCTAGCAACAAAACTTTGTTTACATTCAGCTTACTTATTATTGAAGACTTCAAATGTCATCCGTGTTTGGTCTGCTTGGCTTCATTTATATGAGATATGCACATTTCTTGACAATTCAGGTTTACATGCTTGGTTGTGGTTTCAGGTTTTTTTTTTTTTTTTGTTAGGTGGAAATGGGAGTTTTGTTGCGTCAGGCTGTGTTATCTTGCCTCCACAGGTTTGAGACCTCTGTGTAACTCATTTTAACCAACACCGCATTTTTTTCTGTATTGTGTTCAGAGATCTGCAGCTGAAGAGGCCGATATACCAGCAGACGGCCTCGTATGGCCACTTTGGACGACCAGAGTTTTCTTGGGAGGTGCCTAAGGAGCTCGTTTATTAAAAACTTCTTGTCTGGATCGGCCACCTTGAAGAGCGATCGAGATGCTTCTTTATGGACTGTAATGTCCGACTCATTCAGATGCATAATTAACCCAGTCAGACCAAAGAGTCCGTTTCCAGTGAAACGGGAGCTCCATTTCCACTTCCTTTGAACAGAACTGAAATTACCAGATGTATAACTTTCAGCTTTTTATTGTACATTAGTTGATCTTAACTTGCCTAAGGTCTGTACTAAAGCCAAACTTAGAAAAAATATGTTCAAGTTGCTTAAGGGTCTCAAGTGGTAGAAGGTTCTTTCATGAGAAGAGCTTTAATGAATCAGCGGTCCAAAGCAAATGATCAAGCCAGCCTCACAACAACAACAAAAACACTCTTAAGATCATTACTTCCATACAACTACCTGAGGAATATTGTTTTTAGAGGGCAGCACAAAGCAATGAAACAACCTCGACTTTTAATCCTAACCAGGTGCTTCTGACAAGTCAGAAAATGCAGTTTTCATCGTATTAACTCAGCAGAGAAAGATTCAAAATAATATTGCATCTTATATTTTTCAGAGTCTTTACTTTTTCCTCTACATGTCCTTGGCTGTCTAAACATTGCAGAAACATCAACATCGTTTCTACGTCAACAAAATCCACAAGATGGGATCATCTGTATCTTTGTGTTTTTTTTTGTTTTGTTTTTGTTTGTTTTTTTTCCATTTTTGCTGTTAGTGTCGCACAATTTAGGAAATTGTCAAACAACTGAACCTTGCTTTGCTTTGGGACTTTGTGACACACAAAACTGAAGCTAAATCGTTTAGTGGACCATCAATGTCTTAATTTATTTCCAAACTCACCCAATCTTCTGTGTTGCAGATGTAAAATTCCCTTCATTAATATGGACTTCTCTACGTGTTGCTTTTCTGAATGTGAGTTTGCTGCGTCATGAAATCTCTTTGCTGTCGAGCTCACTGAAACTCTCTGTCGTGGCATTAAATCTCCTGATTTAGAGAAAAATAGGGAGGGTTACTGAAAGATTTTCTAAAGGGCATTCAGACATTTTAATTTTGAGCTTTCTTTATTGTTTAATCCCTTTGAAGAGACCGCAGAGGTACTAAGTGTGAGTGCGTTCATCTGCAGCCAACAATGTGTATATAATAGAGGTTTTCCTCTATTTCGAGGTGCCAGTCATCTCTGCCATCTTTATAGGCAGAGAAAATGGACAATGTAAATAATAAACCAATAAAAGGAGAACAGATGTGAACAGCTGTCTGCAGCAATTTTATTTTGTAGAGGATGATGGAGAAAATTTTATTTTTCTATGCAATACTAATATAATGGAAGACGGCACAAATATTGCTACATCTATAGATCCATTTAAAATAAACATAAATGAAACATGTTCGCATCATACTTTCCTGTTTTTGAGTCGTTCAGAGTTTCTGTTCCCCTGAGGTAAAATATATAACATAGAACTGGTTTCTTTAGCCACTCGTAAAAAAAAAGGGGAAACACAAGAAAATATATGCAAATAAGTGTTGTTCTATAAGAACCAGAAAGGGGTTAATGGAGTCATGATGTCTCCATAGCAGTTCCTCTCAAGTCACTTGCTGCATATCTTGATTTAGTTTCCTTTTTCTAAATGAACTAAACAAGTTGGGATTTTTCAAAAAGATTCTGTCTGCTATGCTTCTTCTGATGAAAGTGTAATTTATTTTAAGATATTCTTACAGGCCTTTACCTGTGGTGCAAATAAACATGTCTGTCGCTGTAGATGGTGCCCGTTTGTCATTTATTGTAATTTAATAGAAGATGTTCATGATCTAAGGGCTTTGGTTGTTTCAACAACTATATTCATACATGGATGAAAACAAATGTATTCAACTTCGCTGATCAAAAATGTTCACCCAGCCCGTTTTGCAGCATTGCAGTTAAAGATTGATCTTAACCCACATATTCACACTTTGGACTTTTTAAAGTTTTTATTCATTAAGCATTACAATATACATACAATCTTGTCACTTTGCATCAAAAATAGAATTTGCAGCCTACCTCTTTGGTTACCGATATGATACATAAGGCACATGATGCACTTTTTTTTTTTTTGCCTTCAAGCAAATGGGGTACCGAATACTTGATTCTAATGTGGCTTACAGAAGCTGATTAGCTTAGTCAAGAAGTTCTCACCAGTGACCTACTGATTGCAATATTCGCCACACTTTCTTGAGCATCTTGCGCAGTTACAAAAGCTACAATTAAAGCTACGTTTTTTGTTTTTTTTTTACACGACAGTCTCGATTTACAAAAGAAATCTATGATATCATAGCTAATGTCAACTGAAAAAGCAGCACCTATATACTACACGTCATGACATAAAAACAGAAGGTAGAAGCAAGCAGGTTTCATTCTGCTTCGAGTTAAACATTGTAGCTGGTGTCCGAAGAGTTTCCTGAGTGCAAAGATCCAATAGATCTATAAACAAGACAACAGAGTAGATATGGTAACATGAGGATGGGTTTGTCGCAGGGAAGTGATGCACTACTAGTGTTCTGAGATGCACAAAACAACAAATAAGCATTTCTAACCACTTGTATGATTTTTTTGCATTCTATTAGCAACATGCTTATGCTAAAAGGAGAAAATACTTGGAGGATTTGACAAACTAAATTCAGGTAGAACACGCTCAGGTAGGAGAGCTTGAGGTTATATAAAAATAAAATCAGTCGTTTGCCATTCTTTGACTTCTGTATGCGACGTGACACAAGACTCCAACATGAAATGATGCTATACTGTGCTTGACCAGCAGAGAGCAGCAGGCGACCCACGCTCATTGATATGTTGCAGCTGCGGGGGCTTCTCCAGGTCTAGCCTTTTGAAAGTTTACATTCAGCCTGAAAGTTAATTACTGTTTGACAGATTTGCTTCCAGATTACTGGCACTACGGCAACATGAGGCCACTTGTACTTTAAGGCAGCGTTGATAAGAGCCTGCTTGTGAAAGTATTAAAAGAAGTGAGGCCTCTGCTTTCTCGGATTTTCACACTGATCCCTTAAAAACAAAAAGTAACTTTGCTGTCTTCGGTTATCTAACTGCATTTTTCTGTAGTTACTTCTCGGCACTCACATGAACCCTCTCTCTGTCAATGAGTGATCTTCAGTCTTATTGCCTATGTAGAGCGGATATTACAGCCAAAGCAGAAGGCAGAAGTGTAGGAAAACCCCTTTTGAGTTGCAGCACCAATTACACACACTTATTTTTTTTTTTTATTTTGTGTAAAAATCTAATTTTAGAAAAAAAATAATAAATTCACCCTTTTTCTCTTCGGCTCATCAATCCCAGAAAGATGAGCCGAATCAGTTGTGATGTTCTGAGCTACAAAGACAAAACCAGCAGGTAAACTAAAAAACACATTCTTCTCGTCCTTAACGGGGAATAATAGGAGGCAGCCCTTTTGTTAGAACCTGAAAACACGTGTTGCATCTCATCACTAAACCCAATAAACCAAGCGCTCTGGCTTGAATTAGCTTGTATGCATCTGGTCACTAAACGCTCTTTTTCCTATTCTTCAGTAAACGGCGAAAAACTGAATTATTTTGGGTTGAATATCAATCTAGAGTACATGTTTTTTTTTTTTCTTTTTTAAAAAAGTTAAAAAAAAAAATAGACTGGCTTAAAATGAGTTTTTGAATGTAACAATGTAAGGCACGCGGTGCATGCTTTCTATGCAGAAGTAAATGTATTCTGGGCGTGAGTACCAAGCAGACTTTAAAAAAAATAGTCTTACAGATGAACAGCTGCATAAGAGGTTGGAGCACCAACATGGCATCCCAAACAGAAAATATTCAAAGTCTATTGAAACTTGGTCAACGAAAAATAAAAACTCAGAAACAAAATATATTCCTGGTTTTTAAGCTTTGCAATCCACTCGTCTTTGGCTTGAATACAAAAAGGAATTTGGGTATGGAGGAGAAATATTGGTTAAATAAGGTAAAAATCCATGTAGAATACCATGATAAAGGACACCAAGAGTGCTGGTTTGTTCTTTCTCCAGGGTTGAGTGAAACATTTCTGTACTTTATCGGTAACATCCAGATACTGTCTCTCAGTCTCAGCACTGTAATACTGTCAGCTGGGCTGTCCAGCAGCCTCTCCTTCTGCGTATCCGATGAAAGCATCACGGTGGGGATGAAATGGTCCAAAGCGGCAAAGTGAAACAGTTTACAGCTGGGCTTGACCAGTATGTCCTCCCTATCTGATGACTGACAAATAACTCTGCTTCTTCTGGTCGATAACAACCGGTCTGAGTGAGGGAAAAGCTGGCTGTCACACCTGATCAATGTGCAAAATGCAAATAAGTTCATTGGAGACAAATCCTGATGCAGACAGAGTAGAAAGTAAGCAGCAGGTATTTACCCACTCTGCCGTGTAACGGCAGCTGCACTGGCCTTTTCTTCGAAAGCGTGAAATGAATGTGTCCCAAGATGCAGAATTCAACTAACCTGACCGTCTGAGTTTGACAGGAACAGAAAAAAAAAAAAAAAAAAAGTGACAGCAAAGCTTCAGGAAGTGGCTACAGTATGGACATGGTTTCAGGCTGGTGAGGATGAGACTGTCCTCCCATTCCGACCAGCGTTTCCAGCTTCAGTTCTCTCCCAGCAGCTCCCAGGGACCCTCCCCGCGCCAGCACCGCCATGGTGTCTCCAGACATGCCGGCGAACTCAAAGGCGAACGTCCCATAAAACAGCATAATGATGACACAAAACACCCACTCAAAGATGGCCGAGGCATGCTGCAGGACAAAACTCTCCTGGCAGAAAAACACGCCGCCTGAACAGTGTGGTTAAGGAAAGATCAAGATCTACAGAACAGAAAGCTTGAAGCTGTCCATCAACCAACCTCAGTCAGAAGGGAATAAATCCACCTTTAGGTGTCACTAATTTCAGTTTTAGGAGTCACTCTCAACAAGCTTTGCACATTTAGATCTATTGTAAATAGCTAGTGTTTGTCAAAGATTATCAACTTTATTTAGGTCTGGACTTTGATTAGGCCAGTCAAATACATGAATACACTTTGATCTAAACCACTACATTACCCTGACTATGATTAGCACTGTTGTCTTTCAATTTCAATTCTTTTGCCATCACAAACAGATTTTCATCCATGACAACCCTGGATTTACCACCATCTTATCAATTCTGAGCAGAAAATGCATCCATAGTATGATGCTGCCACCACCATGCCTCACATATCACTACTCTGAAGAACTTGTGGGGCGCCATCGAGTCATGGCTGAAAAGGATACTGAGCACCAAGGCCCCGAAGGCCAGCATGGTCATGCAGACACGCAGGTGGGCCACGTAGTACTCCCCCTGGGTCTTGGCCAGTCGGTAGGTCAGCGCCGACTGCAGGCACACGAACAGCATGCTGGTGGGGAAGGCGATGCCTGCTCCGACATAGTGGAGAACTTTGGCATTATCCACCTGATGAGAGAGGAGAGAGAAGAAAGAAAGGCTTTGTTAAAGAAGTCATAGCATAAAGATAAGCAGCTCATGGAATAAAGTGGGAGAGAGGAATAAAAGATGGAGGAGATGCCAGCACTGAGCCGGTCACAAGAGTCATTGTGAACAATACACAATAGGAGCGTGTGACCACGTTTCCCACCAATGGGTACAATGCAAATAACTACGAACACAAGTCATAGATATTCTGATCAGAGCAGAGTCAGCAAAGCCTTTCTGAAATTATAAAACGCATTAATTCAGACGGATTGAGAAGAGTTGCTTTTCTTGGTCCATGCTCAGAGATTGAAGGAGATCTGGAGTTACTGTAATTCTAGTGGTTCCTTAGAGCAATAGCCTAGAAGTAATGCACTTCTTGTTTCAAAGCCATTGACCTGGCTGGTACATACTGAACATTCCTGTGAAAAAACTACAAATCTGCAGAGTCACAAAGTTAGATTTTCAGATTAATCCACATCAAATATAAATCTCAGATGCACATTCTTTCACATATTTGCCTAAAAAGAGCTAATTGGACAATGGGGGGTTAAATCACAGGACTTGCTAAAGAATTCACTAATTGAACATGAATATATTCTTTAATAGAACTGCATTTATAAACTCCATATGCAATCAGGCACTGTAGGCTAAAGATCTGTTGGGCTACATATTCTCTCATAATAAAATTTCACAGATATCCAAACAAAGCAGCCTGATACTTTTTATGACTGTGCTGTCTTTACTTAATTACGCAAGTAGATATTATGTAAAAGCTGTGCTAACCAAGTCTGGTAATGCAGTAAACACAAATTCATTAAAGCTTTTTTTATACAGCTTTACCAGCTATATGAGGACTGTAAAGAACAATGCATAGTTTCAAATGTTCATAAACTATCAGTGCTGTAACAATGGATGAGAAACACAGTTTTCACCGTACCTGCCTTCATTTTCTGAGCTAAAAGTTTACACCAATATGTATCTTTCAAAGAAACTGGTCATATTTCTCTAGCAGCTGGTTAAATTTCCTGTGGCGTGTTTTGCCATCACATAAAACATGACTCGATGACTAAACAAGATCAGTTTGACAAATAAGTTCCTGCAGGATGAGACAGACTGACCAGCAACGCCAGTCTGACTGACTGCGTTTTGTGAAGCAGCGACAGGGCGTCTGAAGGTAAACATGCGGGAACAAGCCCGGCATATTTGTGAGCTTTGGATTTCCTCTGTGGAAACAGAGCTTGATGAAAAGAAGTGAAACTGAGACGTTCAAATTAATGACACACCTGATGTCTTGAACGCCTGCCAAAAATCTAGAATCGAAATCATGAGATCATTAGACGTTTTAAACCAGACTTTCAGAGAAACATTTTTATTCAAAAAAAATAAAAATAAAAAAAAATAAAAAAAAAAAAGATTATGGGAGTATTATTTCTTCTGAATATGTCTGGAGGAACAGAAATCAGGAGGTGCCACCCAGCAGTCTGGTTTCCTTAGCTTACAACTTTCATGAAGACAAAGTGTTTCTCCATCATCTAAAAAGTTATGTTTCTTTTCCTGAACAATTAGAGCGCAGAACAGGAAAAGCCCCTGTGACCACGTCACAGATGTGCTGCCAGCATCTTATGTAACAAACGTGCCTCAACTAAAGCAGCGTATGTTAGCACGTGCTTTGTCTCCGATACGTTTCCACTTTGCTTTGACTCCTCCCAATATTCCAGCTTGTCTGTTTCCACCTGAATGATCCTGAGTCTGTCAATACATTTTAGATTTGGGTATATGATGCAACATAACCCCCATTTAAGGCACTAATTAATCATATTGAGAGCCATGATTGGTTTAAATAAAAGAAAATGCAAAAAGTGTCATGGCTGCGATTGGATACAGAGGAGCCTCTGCTCCCCACGCCCTCTCTGCCCAACTACTCTGCATCTGGCCCTGCTTGATGATTCATTTCCCCCTGGCTCTTCCCGTAAATTCTTCCCATTTCTGCAGCACTGAGAGTTCGCAGGCGAAGCGGGAAGAGGGCGAGGGCGACCTTTTTTTTAAGTGCACACAAACTGCCACATCTGCAGATCTGTTGCACTGATACAAAACAATCACTGCTCTGTCATAGACTTGTACAAACTTCTTCCTTGTTTCTATGACTTCATACAAACAGGAGTCCTCCAATCACAGACTGTGGGATTTTGCACTATATTTCAAAGACAACAATGATTTGCAAAAGCATTTCTTTTTTTTCACACCACTTGAAATTTTCAGATTTTGCCACATTGGAAGCTCAAATTAAAATATATATATATTGTTTTTGTGACATACTGGCACACAAGCAGTGAATAATTGACCATAGAAAGAAAAAATAAAATTAAAAAAATGAAATACGAATATATATTCAGAGTTAATAATATCTTGGAGAGGTGTCCTTCAGTGTAACTCCAGATCCACGTGAGCATCTCCCAGATTTGAATACCTCCAGACTGAAATATTAACTCGCTTTCCTTTGGAATAATGCCCAAACGGGAGAATGTCTGAGCCAAAAGTTTGAAGTCAGATTTCTAATTTGATTTAGGTCTGAACCATTTTAAGGCAGGAACATTCATTAATCTAAACTAGAGCTGCACAACATTAAGAAAACGTTTAATTGAATTGCTATTGCTGAATCCTGTGACAGCAATAACCCAGAATTTCCTGAAGCTTCTCTTTCTTTTCCTTCATCACAAAGCCCCCCACCACTCTTGGCAAAATCTAGACACTAAACTTGCACATCAAGTGTGTCTTGTGAAAGTGTATCAAACTAAAGTATTATTGACATTCAGAATTTGCAAAAATAGCACCAAAAGTACAATATCGCAATATTGCACACTTGCGATTACTGCTGTGATTTGATGTATTGTGCAACTCTAACATTAAACGATTCCACTAAAATATGGGCTGTAAGATTAAACAAATGTAAAAAAAAAAAAGGTCATGGCGTATAAATACTTTTTCAAGGCACCGTAAAAGCAACTATGTTTGAATACTCTTCTATGTAAAAGCTAATAATGGTCATGAACTCAATTAAAGAATAAATGTTTTCACCAAGCCTGTTTAAAATATTCAAAATGTTACCGACACGTTTTGTTTTGGCACCAGTTTTACAAACTAAAGAGACTTTTTCTCATCACATGAGTCACTTCTCCCTTCTTTCACTTATTCACAGGAACAGTCAGCTATTTCACAATCTTTGTAAAGCCAGAGGACAACACCAATATGGCAGCCAAACAAAGCACAAAATAGGAAACTAAACGTTTTAATCTCAAACATCTCTCTCTTTCAAAATACTAAGAATGCATCATTAATGGTTCCTGTAAGTCTTTCCCGCCAGCAAGGCTATTTTTTTCCCCCCTTTCTCGGGAAGAAAAACAACATCACCAAACCATTAGGTAAACCAGACCTTCTGGAAAATTACTCTCAGCCAAACTACGAGTTACACAACTCTCACCCTTTAATCTAAATCAAGTCATCACTTTGTGATGATTTGATAATTTGCATTAATGTGAACTGAACATCCCCCGAAATGGAGTCAGCCTACGGAACTGTGTGTGTGAACACATTTTATGTCCCCGCAATGTGACCAATACAAGCCTGCAAATATACAAGAGTCTAGGCTCCCAGCCAGCACTCCAAATATTTAAACATCAAGAAATTCCTTCCCAGAGAGCAGATATCTACAAAGAAGGAAATCAGGTTCGCTTCCTTTACTTGTAACTTCGACCAAGGCCAACTAAGTGGTCCACGCAGCTTTTAACATTTAGTTAGAATGCTGCGTTATATTTGCAACAGATGAGCTTGGGCTTTTATGTACACTCATCACTGCCATGAAAGTCTTTCATCTTAGGCTTTAAATGACATCTTTAAACCATTCTCCTCAAGTATTGTTGAAATTGTTGAACACAGTTTCAGTGACTTTGAAAAAGAAGTAGTAGCTTCACGTGTTTCAATTACACTGGAATTTCTCTAATGCATTCTACGTGGAAATTACATATAAAGGCTGAAATATGTACATACAGTGACCCAAACACTTCACCAAGTGGTGCTGAAGGTCCAAGGTCCTTTTAGCATAACGAGTGAGAGATCACGATATGTTTGTCTTTGCAGCACAATCAGAATCTAAAATTCAAAGAAACTCAGTGAAGATTTTCAGAAGTTGGAGAAAATCTAGCAGAGCAGCAGATTATAACATTAACAGCTCCAACACTTGAAGGTAAATATACTACATTCTGACTTGGTTGAACTTTAATAAGGTCTGAGAGAAAGTTCAAACTGTAACCCTCAGACAAAACAATGCGACTATGACCTTACAAGCTTGGAACCATCATGGCTCAAAAGTGTCTTTACTTGGAAACTGCTGGAACACAATAGTCAGTGAGTTTCATATTACCACAAAATTAGAGGTTACTGAGCAAGAAAATAGCACCTGCTTCAAAACTGATATCTAAGAGATAAAATTTTAAAGTAAAATGCTTATGAGAAATGTTGTATGGTCAGATCAGACAGTGATTACGCTGCCTGTCCACAATAATGACGTATTTGAAAATCTCACTCGACTTCTTCAGACATAAGAACGCTGTCCTTGTAGCGCTCTTACAAGGACAGCATCCTTGTAAGACGCAGAGGCTGCATCATGTTTTGGAGTTTTTTTGCCAACACTAGTACATTGCAGAAGGTAGATAGGCCAATGACAACTCACCACCTCCAATTTATTTAACTTTACTTCAAATCAAACACTGGACAGTAAAAAAAGTTGGACAAATGTGGGTGCTCTGATAGGACAATGAACAGAAACACACGTCGAAACATGAGCACAATGACTTCCAAAAGACCCAACCTCAACAATAGCAGAAATACGTGGACTATGCTCAAACGCTCGGTCCGTTCCAGGAACACAATCAATGTAAATTGAATTTTGCCAAGAATTGTGGTCAAATATCCACAATTGTGCCAGAATGACAGAAGGCCAGTTTGACGACAAGACAAGACATAAGCTTACCAAACCACAAATTGTTTCAGTTCCTGTTCATTATGAAAAAAATCCAGCTCAAGTTTCAAACAATTAAAAGCAATCCAAACTCCATAAAAAAAATAAATAAATAAATTAAAAAAAATAAAAACTTAAATAGTCTTATTTTTGAACAATTGAATCAGGTAAAGAAGATGTCAACTCAAGGAGCATCACTTTTTTTTTGGTGTCTTGTCTGTCAGAATGTAAACTTCATTGTTTCTATTGTTACCCAAAATATTCCTATGCCGTGAAAAAGATGTAGAAACTTCTGCAGCACTAATAAATATCAACTTTTGCAACAAACATAAATCATTAAAAGCTTAAAATTAAACTTACAATCATGCCAAAAATAAGAGTGTATAATTTCTTCTGACAGCAGTTGTTAGTGTGCTGAACTGAAAGTTTGTTTTTCTTTTTTTTCTTTTTTACAGTCACAAAGAAAGCTCGTCATTTTAACGTGTCTCTTCTACAGTTTTTGTTTCCTACCTGGAAATTTCCCACCATCATGAGTCCAGCGGCACAGATCCAGCCTGTGGACAGACTCGCCGTGTTGAGAACACAGTTTTGATGCTTCTCAATAACATGGGCGTAGCGAAGCAGCACAATCACCACCACTAAGAAGAGAAAGACAAATAAACACAGATCAATAGGTCACAGTCATTGTGTCAAGTGAGGTTGAAGGCTTCATAAGTAAAAATGGTATTTATTTTTCTTTTTGTTTATTTTGGCAGAGTACAACATACAGTGACTGGATGTAATTTAATGGAAACATGGACTCACACATTTCTCAGCCAAAAATTACATTAAGTTCTTGGAAAGCCATTTATTTGCCCATAGAGGCCACTCCGAAAAAAAAAAAAAAAATCTGGAATAGGAAATAGCGGGAAAATATGTAAGACACACTGGTGGGGGTGGACGCAAGTCCCTCTGCGGATTAAAGGGGAAGCGAAACAAAGAAAAAATACAGTATTTGGGACAGTTGAGAGACGATGTGCTAATGGGTTCTAGCTGCGCTCACTGTTGTTCTGACCCCTGCCTGATTCGTCTTTATTCAGTCTTCACTGCTGGTGCTTGATGAAAGCTGACTGCTCACGGTAAAAGCGGGACATTGGAGACGAGTGGACAGAACGAAGCTGAAGGAACACAAAGAGACAAGGAGGCCCTCATGTCTTGACATTAATCTTATACAACTAAACTGCTGTGGTAACTCTGCCACCATCTCACAAGAGTGTAAAAGGAAAACATAAGAAAGTCAAGAGCTTTGTCATTCTTTGGTTTTGTTGCAGCTCTGGTGGCTGTGAGTCAGCATCTCAATGACTGGACATATTCAAAAATGTGTCCAAGAGCTTCATCAGTAATCTATTTACATAATTATTTTATGATAATTTTTACCCATTTGAGCAAACTTGCGTAAATGTTGATAGTTATTTAAAACAGATTCCAAATAGTTTGTCATTTCTTCATGACAAATTGTTGCAACTAAAAGACATTTGGTATTACTTCAGTGACGCAAATAGAGCTTAACCAGAAATATAATAGCCTACAGAGACCAGGTGGTGCCATTTGAGAAAATAAAATGCCAAATAAAAAGCTTGTGCTTCTCTTTATAAAACATGAGATCAGAATGTGCTTCTTAGGTCAAGACTTGTGTGCAAGAATCCACAAACTTTGCAAATAAATTTACAAACCTCATTTTGCTGTGCATTTTTAACACTGTAGCTTATCTGCCTCGCCTTTCAATGGCCTACAAAGATATATAGCTTCACATAAAAAAAAAAAATAAAATAAATATATTACTCCTGTATTTCTACCAAAAGAGCTGATACTGCTGCACACAATTTACCACATTTTTGGAATATAAGGTTACTGCTACCAAGCTTACATAAATGCTAAGCTAATGTTGCAGCAATACCTCCATCATAACGTTTAAGGATCCATTGCAGACTCTCTGTCTGCACTGATGAAGATTCATTCACATTGGCATGCTGAATGTTTAAAGCAGCTGAGATGGCAGGGAACACTGACTGTGTGTGGAATATTAAACTTTAAGTCTGCAATAGTCAGATTATTGTTGAGTATGGGAAAAGAAAAAAAGAAGAAGTTCCTATGCACCATCAGCATTAATTTTATCCTTCATCCTAAAACACAAAATGACAAATGTGAGGTGATTTCAGGTCAAATCACGGAAAACCAAATAGCTTGAAATAATTGTGTTATTATTCTTTTTCGGGTTTTGTTTTTTTTTTTTTTTCAAAATGGAGAACATACTGAAAAGTCAGCTTAGTGAGCTGCAGCTTATTTCATCCATCTCCATGCACAAGGCTGCCTGCATTTTATAAATATATAAGAGATGATTGTGTTTAAACTTGTTGGGGACCATGAAAGCTTAGCCTGCAGGAAAAGAACAGAATGAATTAAGATGTACTTCCTATAAGCAAATGCATCGGTCTTCCTTACTTATCTTTTAGTTTGCGTAGGATATTTACTGTTGTCTCCCTTTAAAAGTAACAGGCAGAAGCAGAGGTTTAGTTAGCTTGTCCAGATTAGGTTTTTGATGAGCAAGCAGCGTAGTTGACCTTCACCTTGCCTCTGAGGGTCAGGACAGCTTCTTCCTGACAGCTCAACAATGGGAATAATTTCAGATAAACATGACATCCCACAACATTGTGAGACATTGTACAACCCCACAGCACCTTTTCAGTTCTCACTCTGTTCTCTAAAGTCAGGAAACTCAGGAAGGAAGTCCACTGCGGTTGAAAACACTGTTTACACACCAAACTTACTCGTCCATGTAAAGTCCTGTTGCTACATGTGGAAGTAGAATAATGTATACAACCCTACAGGGGTAAGAAAATCTGCAGACCTATGCACACTTAAGTGTATGTTTCAGCAGAAATTGCAGTCTAATAAGCCCTCCTCGTCCCCATATAGGGATGATATTTCAGCTCAAGCACTCGGTTGCATTTTCTACCACAGGAGGTATTGCAGAGAAATAAAGCATGCATTGTATTTAAAAAAATCATGTGTATACATTGGCAGAAAGGTTAAACCTGGAAAGAAAAGGAGAAGAATAGCTCTGAGGCAATATACGGTTCACAGAGGTCGTGTGATCCTGACCCTGAGCCAATCGCAGCTGGCACAGTCTTCCAAGTAAGTACATAAATCAATAGGCTAACAAGTTAAGCACTGATTATTTACAATAGGCTGCTGTGGAGCTGCATACCTCACCAACTTAGCTTATTTCTACACAGACATAATGAGTTACTTTACAACCTGTATTAACATAAGTCTATGTACAGATTAAACCAGTAGTTTATGTAACCGACATAATCTGGAGGTGGAGGCATCTAATGCAGAAACAGGGTAGGTAACTGGAGTAACAATTCATTACCAGGTAATTTTTAGTGTGGAAGTCTAGTATTTTGATAAGGCTGCAGGTCACAAATTTGCATAGAAAGAAGTTTAAATATGCTAGAAACTTATAACATTTGCACATGTTTTTCTCTACCACTCTGATTTGAGACAATCTACATAAAAGCTTCTACTATTTTTCTCATTAAGACAAAAATATTCACACTGTTTGTTTTGAAACCAAACATCTGTTAAGAGTTTTCCAGAAAAAAGCAAAAACAAAAAGAATCTTCAAACAAATCCACAAAGCTCAAGCATTAATAAATTTAAAAGGACTGCTTTAAAATATATACTCTTTAAGTTAAATACAAGTTGTTTTTCTCTTTGGTGGTCAAAAACAAATTAGAAGAATGCTTAAAATAGATTTTGTTTTCTTTTCACATTTACAATAATATAAAATCACCAGCTATTAATGCGTCGGCTTCTTCCTGTGACATCACCACCCACTTGGGTAAGTGGTTTTTGTTTAGTTTTTGTCATCAAATTTACATACATGAAAAAAAAAAAGCTAAAGTTGAATTTTTTAACCTCACACTGATCCAAAGTAATCAAAAGTTTTAATGTGACAAATTTATATATTAGTCATCTTTATTGGTTTTGTGGTACAAGTAAGTAAATAACCAGATTGCAATGTCAACTCATTTCTTCCTGAAGCAATGGACTAGTGCAAAGGACCTACTATTAAAGGCTGACAGCTGGTAATACAGGATTTTATTCCATAACAAGACTTTTTCCTTAAGGTTTGGGAACCATATTTGAACTATATTCATAGCCTTAATGCTGTTGTTATTCATCTTCTTCACTTATTCTGCCTTGTTTTGTGTGGCACATTGAGTCTGTGGTAAAGTTCTAAAATTCAAATAAATAAATAAAAATTGATGAAGACCTGACATGCAAGTCCTGACTGTGGGAGTAAAATGTAACATGCAAAGAAAGCATGAATATGTTTACTCTAAACAAAGATCCTGACCGGTCAGCAGCTTTGAACCAGCGTCCTGTAACGGCTGATCATTTGCCCAATTTATTGTTCAGTGCATTTCTGAAAAACTGTAACAGAAATTTAGCATTACTACTCACGTTATGAATCCTCATGTGATCTGACCAACAGTGCAATTCTAATTATATTTCATATGCATTTTGATTAGACACGTTCGCTGGACATAGGTACCAGCAACCCTCCGATCCCCACTAGGGACAAGGGCATGGATGGATGGATGTTGATTAGACAAATAAATGCATCATCAATTAAACTGCTTCTTCGTTTTCTGATAAAGAGCTTCACTGAACATAACTAGAATGATACTTAAAAGAGAGGATATTCAGAGACAATTTCCTCATAACCTTGTTTTATGTCATTACAATGATTCATATAACTGACATGTAAACTTTAATTACATGCCAGTAAATATGGACCCTACATGTTTCATAGAAAAGTATTAGGCTGTAGATCTCGGCTGGGAAGGTATACCAAAGGTTTTAAAAACAAAAAACAAAAAAAAAAAAACAAGCTACACCTTTTTACAACTTTTCAATGTGGTCCTTTTTCAAAAAAGGGAAATTATAAAGGGAACTGATGAAGTTATCTTATCATAGTTTACCATCACCTGAAGGTGGAAGCTTAGGAGACAACATTGAGTCTGACCTCACAGTGTTTTGCAGACGTATTGTGAAAGAAATAATCGTCACAGTTGGCAATCTTGACTTAAGCAAGATGGGTATTGTCAGGGTTGAGAAACACCGAATGTGGAGCTCATGTTTTTCTCATGTTACCTTGAATAATGAGTCAACATCTTATTGCTATTAATGACCAAAGTACAATTAGCCAGCACTCATTCAAGCTCTCCATGTTATGCAGTGATGAGCACTGGCCCAATAAACTGAACAAACATGTTGGTCTTTCCCTGCTGCCTGTGCAGACTTCACACCAACATGCAACAGTCTGGTCCCTTCTGTCTGGCAAAGTGCACATTTTATACAGTCTCTGTCTAAACAGACAAAGAAGCCTATAACTATAATCTGCATCTAAACAAGACAGGAGTAAACAGTTTTATTACAGTCCAGAGGCAACCAGTCAGAAGTGAACAATGCCAGAGGCATGGGTACAGAAAAAAAAAAGCTCTTTATACCAAGCTTTTTATACCGTTGTGTGTGCGAACACACACTCACACACAGTCAGTCCACAGCTGGGAAACATTAACTAGATCAGGGGAGTCAGAACCACCAGCGAGCACCGGGCAACAGCACGTGTAGACTAACAGAAGACATGCAGAGCAGCACATGGGAGCTCTGCCTCTTCTGTTATATCACGTCTGTTTTCCTTGTGCCTCCTGGAACACACACTGTCCCTTCTGGATGTGGACAAGTGTATATTTCTCCATTACAACTACTCTGAAACTAAAACAGGCTTTCATTTCTGCTTTGTTCAGATTCACAACGGGTTTCTCCTCATATTCTAGATAGACATGATGACAATGACATTTTATGCAAGTCTCCATAATAATGTCATCATGAAGACCAAGACGCATAGCAGACAGATTTGGAAGAACTTTAAAGCTGGGCTAGGCTATAAAACAATATGCTAAGCTATAAGCAGTAGTCTGAAAATGTAAACATGCCAAAGCATGTTTTTGCAACAAAACCTCCCAAGACATTATCTTCCATCTAAACCTACAGGCTGGGAAAAACAACTTAGGTGGTTAAACCTATTATTTATTCACTCCACCAGTTTGCCGTTTGTGGCTGAGTTAACTATAAGCCAAGCAAGGAACACGAGCAAGATGGCAAGATGTTGAGCAGGTTTTGTAGAAGTTTTGGTCTGATGAGAGGACAACTGGTCTGTTTGTTTCCCATAGAAAACATCAATGGAGGTAAACTACAACAGCATTTTACACTAAAAACATCATCAATATGGTAAAACAAGGTGGTGGAACAATCATGCTTGTCAGATCAAAGCATATTGGACCGGCCCAGTCAAAGTGCAGACTTTTCAAAACTTGTAAATGGATGGTAACAGACACAATTCTTCCAACCTGACTGAGTTTCAGCTATTTTGCAAAGAAGAGAGGGCGAAAATCTTACTGTACTGACATAAATTCACATAGGAAAAACTGAAAGCCATGTTTGGTTTTCCTTTCAATTCCCTAACAGAAATTACTTGAATGCTGTTGTTGGTTTGTCACGTAAAACCTAAATAAAATACATTTAGCTTGTGATTATACAATGACAAAATGTGTAAACGTTTATACCAAAGCACTGTTGGTTTGGTGCTTCATGTTGTACCATAAGGAGGATGGAGGTGTGTGTTGTTAGTGCCCATATTCCTTACCCATGAAGGATCCGGTGCTGCAGATGAGGCTGAAAAAGCAGCTCTCTGGTGGAAGAGTCCCGCATTTACTGCAAGAAAAAGTACATAAAATAATTCAGAGAATTACTTTGAATCGGTACGTCCACACTCTTCAGCAACACCGTCACCATTTGCACCATTCTGTGAAATGAAATATGCTGCTGAGCTGCGTTCGTGCTTGTTGACAGTCAGACCGAAGCTTGATCCCTCACATCCCGTAGTGAAGTGTTTGGCTTCTCACCCACTGCATACCTCGCCTCTTTTCTAGGAATGGGAAATGTCTGAGCGATTGGGAAGCCAGGAGACACTCGGCTCCTGTCTGTTTCTGTAAACGTTCCTGCTGCATTAAGCCACTCGCATGTTCTTCTGGAACGTACAATTTAGTATGACTACAGAGGAAAAAGTCCCCTTCCTAATCCTTCAGCACTAGTTTGATTTTTTTTTTTTTTTGTACATAAAAAATAGCTTGGTGAGTTCATACTGCCTATTTTGAGGCATTACATTTTACATAAAGATTGTTTTCACGACTGTTTGAGTTAAATCTCCAGAGTCTAACAGTTAAACAGGAACAGGAGTGACTTGATTTCCTCCCCAAAAAAGCAGGTTTTGTTTGCATGCGTGTTTACATAGCTTAAGTGTGTGCGTGAAGTGCCACGGTGGCAGGCAGGATATTTCTGCCGTGAGTTATTTTCAGCACGCACACAGGACAGCGGTCTCTCAATCTCTTTTCTTTTTTTATAAACAGTGTGCAGACAGGAGCCGAGCGAGACAATGGGACGGTGGTTCCTGTTTTTAATCAGCAGAACCAAAAGAGACATGGGAGCCGCAGGGGCCCCGCCGCACATGGCCGGAGTCTCACTCACCTGATGAGAGGTACGTTATCTAACGTGCAGCAAAACGACGGACCGCTCTGCAAATGCAGGTCCTCTTCACAGGACTGGTTGTACAACCTGCAACAGAAATCATTCAACATTCATTAAAATCGATGCTCTTTGGATATCACTCGTGCCAAGAATGGAACAATGATGAATGAAGAGATTTTATCTCATGGGCATGTGGGTCCCAAATAGATCTGACTCACGCTCAATGGGCACCAAGTGGGCCTGTGTTCATAATAATGGGGCCCGCCTGTGTTGACTACATTGAAGTCATGGTGAAACCATGTGGGGCACCATAAGCAGGGTCCCCAGAGGGTAGAAAGACAACTGGATCAAATTTCTTAAAACATCTGGGCCTCACATGGGTCACACTTCTTAACTTTTGTCGTTCTGCATCAAACTTATACAAACAACCGGTTCCTTTAACCCATGGACAGTTCTATATGGGGTCAAATTTTCAGCCCTTTTCCAATTCCTGAGGCCATCAAATGTAAATAAAGGCTGGGATGAGTGAATCAGTCAAATTTCAGTAGCAGAAATAATTGCCTTTTTTATTTAAATAAAAGCAAATAGATCAAAATGTATACATTTGTTTAAAATTTCTCAAAAAAACAAACAACAAAAACCCGAAAATACAATATTTAAACAGTGTTGTTCCGTAAGGTTATCTTACAATAAAAATCTCATCCTCAAAAAAAAAAGGATGCCTGTTTTTAATCAATGTTAACCTCACAACAATACTTCCAAAAAATTGGCTTGGTAGAGAGGTCATTTTGTAAGAACAAATAGTCCCTGAGTACTGTTTGTTCTTACAAATAGTCTATGCTGTTCTTTGTAAACAAAAATAAAACATTACCGTTTTATTTTTGTACCCACTGCTTACCACATACCCACTACAGTGGGTATGTAGGGATCAACATAAATATGATGAAACAAAACACAGGACAGAAGAAGCAGCATACCAGTTATCCACAGGACAGACGTGCTGGTTGTAAAGGGCCATGGCATATCTGAAACAGATACAGCGTGATTAACCAGAGTGGGAGGAAGATAATTCATAATGTGATCAGTTGCACTGCTATCTAAAAATGTTAATTTCTGAGGGATTGAGTAAACAAAGATACAGAAACAAGCACTAACACAATTGACAAAAGCATCTACTGATGTATTTAGCATTGATCCTGAACAAAGTGACATAAAATGGACAAACTGGTTAGTGTGTTGACATAACATCAGCTAAAGAACATCATTTTGTATTTTTTCAGCTTGACTGAAAAATACACTTTTACATTCTGTGGGCCAGAAAACATTATAAACATTTTATTGGCCATTTCTAAAACTGAACTAAAGCCTTTTAATCTCTGATATTTGCATGTAAATTAGTTGCTTTTCCCCTAATGCTGATTTTTTTTTTAGACATCAGTGCCTAAAAAGATACACAAATTAGAATAATTTGTGCCATTCTGACCTTACATTTCATCGGGTCAGCCTGTGAGACCAGGCGACCCGACGTTCAATAATCTCTTATCGTTGTCCGGAACTATAAAGTTCAAGGAGTGAAAATACTAGTTAGTATCAGGAAAACCGGATTGACGAACAGTCATTATCAGTTCTGTTGTTTGTTTTTGACAGGTCACTGACCAGCTTCATCCACTGACGGTTCAATGACCACCAGTTCAAAAATTAGTAGCTACATTTTAAACTAAATCACGACGATTACAGTGACTAAGTCAAAGTCTACGTTGCCTCTGGGGTGACCACTACAAAAGTTCAACTTTATAAAATTAGTTTATAAGGCTTTACACATAAATGAATCAAGTGGCATTCTGCACTGATCATTGATCGCTGATTTAAAGTGAGTTCATGACAAAAAAAAAAAAAGTGGTTTATCATAAAAACAACAAAATTTGGACCCCGGCATTAAAACATTGAACAGACATTCGCCGGCCGCTTCATGAGGCACATCCACTTGCTTAACCAAATTGTAAATCAAGATAATCCAATTTCAGCAATCCAGTGAGGCATCTAAACAGGGCAAAGATGACTTACAGAAGTTCAGTACCAGAGTCAGAATGAGGTAGAAAGTGAAACATAAGTGACTTTGAAGAAGGAAGTGACTCAGATTTACACAGAACAGCCAGAGAAAAAAAATAGCCAAAGGCTGGTTTGATGATATAGAAAGGCATCCATGTTTCACACCCAGATATGCAGCAACTGCAGATTTTGACCAAAATCTTATCGTGTCAAATCCATCCAGCTCTGAACACAAACAGGACAAACCAATAGCAAGGTGTACCTAATAAAGTGGCCATCGGAGTGTAAATGTCAAGCTTACTCATATCATTGTCAACAATTTGTTTCTACTTTAAATAAAACCAATAAATGAAACTTTTTTTTACTATATCTGATGATGCTTACTGAGCACCTATGAATACAACGATCCAGATCATGTTCAAGACAGAAGTTAACGGTACCTTGTGATAAAGTTTTCTCTGAGGTCTCATCTCAGACCATATAATATTTTGCCAACACAAACACACACACACACACACAGCTGTTCTGTCTGTGCATGTCCAATCCTTATGAAACAGCAAGTGAGGAAAGATCTACACACGTATGTATAACAGATAAGGGGAATTTCTTCATATCAAAATGAGCGGTGGGAAAGTGTGAATCTTGAGATGATTACATTCTCCAAAACCATGTGACTCAACTCCAGCTAGAACAACCATATTCATTTGTATTCGATCAGTTAGTCTTTTTTTTTTCTACACCGGGCCTCCCACACGGGGAAAAACGGACAAACGGGAAGGAAATGCAACTGTCAGTTTGTCATATTACACACTTCTCATTCACGCACACCGACATGCAGGGTTAAAAATGGTGGGCTATTCCGAGATGCTGAACATCTGTCCTGATTTGCGATCGCAGACGTAGTTCAGCAAGAGTTTAAGCACCAATTAGGAATGTTTTCAGCGGCTGATGGTATCATGTTCATGAAGCCGTTTTTAAAAAGGACAGAGACAGCATGTCGCAAACATGCACTCAATATAGCCCGAAATGACCGTGTGAAAAACATTCCTGGGTTAAAATAATTCTGCAATCTGAAAATCTCAGTTTACATTTGAGTTTGTTACTATCATCATCCTCTATCTAGTTTGTTGAAATGAGCATTTACAGCCAGTGGACTCACTTGCAACTTATATCCAAAACTGCATGTATGCACTTCTCAAAAAGGCAAATACTGACCATGATTGTAGTACTTTTATATAAGACAATAAAGGAGAAATAGTACAAGAATTCAAATACTGTATTATTTTAGATGCACAAATCTTTAGCATCAGAGATGGCCAAGTTATTTAATGCCATGATTACACCCAATAGGACATACTGTATAAGAACCTCGTAAAAAACAACACACATTTAAAACCAATTGAAACAGTTTAGAAACAAGCATCCAACAGCTGAAACAGCATCCAACAGCTAAAACAGCTGAAACAGCATCCAAAACAGCTGAAACACTGGGTGCCTTTAAATCTCAACTTAAAACCCACCTGTTTAGAGTTGCTTATGGCTAAATTGCGGGTTTTGATGTCTTTGATGTTTTTAATGTTTTTATCTTTACTTGTCATCTAGTTATTAACTTCTTTTTATTTCTCTTTCACACTGTCTATGTAAAGCCCCCCCGGAAAACGTCCCAGTTCAACGAATCTATATCCAGGGGTGTGAGAATCCTTGTTAAATGACGTTTAACTAAAGTCCTACGGGGTTTAGAGTCCCAGTTGACGGCGTTTCAACTAAAAACCTAGAGGTTGGAGTCCTTGTCAAACGGTGTTTTTGACTAAAGTCCCAGAGGGTAGAGCCCCAGTTAAACGACATTTAACTAAAGTCCTAAAATGGGTGCGGGTTTTAATGTTTTTATCTTTTTTAATCTTTTTCAAAATGTCTCTCTCTTTCTTACCGTTTATTCAATGTCACATGCTGTTTTTATTTTAATTATGTAAAGCACTTTGAAATGCCTTGCTGCTGAAATGTGCTATACAAATAAAATGTGATTAATTGATTGATTGATTGATCCAAAGTGACGAAAAGCTTAAATCACTATTACTATCAGATACACTAAAAACATTATCAACTAAGTTGGGAAAACATTGTAAAATAGGACTCTGTCTTTGTTTATTTTGTGGTTACGTGCCACTTCAACAATTTATGCAATAGACTCTCAGTAAAAGGAACAAGGGCGAACTCTGGGGTGACCGTTTACCATTCAGGAAACTCTCTGATGGTCACACTACTTTCTCTCATCGCCCATTTCATGCTTGGAATGCAGTTCTGAGTAATATCACACAGGAACTTCCACACTTCTCTCCGAAAACATCTTAAAAACTGGTTCCTGGAAAGTTAAAAATGTCAACAGGACTATATATAAACATGCATTATTAAGGTTTTGTCTTTTACACACTCAGCTTAGTAGTGTTGCATTTGCTTGATTTTTTTTCTTGTTTGCGTATCTTTTAGCACCAACTTGTCTATGGAACTAGAGACTAGCTACAGTATATATGGGGGAAATTCCTCTATAGCTATAATCTCATATTTATGTGTAATTCATCAGCAGCATTTTTGTCCCATTTCTAAAAACAAACTGAACAAGCTGGTGTAAGAGATTTCCCAATTGTTGTTTACCTGGCTTACATTCACAAATATGAAGAGACAGTAGATGTGATATGGAAAAGACACAACTGGGACTGACTGAATGCAAGTTAGCCAGCTGAAAATAAACTATGTGAATTAGCACACATTATGACACTTTACCCAGGTATTATGAAATAAACCAACATATTATGAAATAAACCAACACAAAAGTAGTAGTTTAGTCGTGTTTATCATCATCCTTCTTCCCATCCACTCTGACCAGCTTCCATGTCGCTGTTAAAGAAAAGCTTCTTCTTAAACTTCCAGAAGGATTTTTACACTGCATGACTAAATGTTGTCCTGTCAATGCATTTGGCCTATTGGCTACTTCTCTAATTAATGTTTACATTGCCCAATCTTTCAGCTTATGTGGACAATTATATGTTGCGACACATAGTTTTGCTTGCAGTTGTGACATAAATGGTAAATGACCTGCACTTGTGCAATGCTTTATCAAGTCCAGAGGACCCCAAAGCGCTTCACCCTACATTAAGTCATTCACACACTGATCTACTCTTTCCATTTTCATTCAATAATACTCCGTGGGACATTAAAGGCTGGGAATATTGTTTTATAATCCAACCCGGTTATGAACTTCTCCACAAGCAGGGCTGTCTGTCTTTTTTCTTGAATTTCATGATGCCGTTTTCTTCACATATGTTCTCCAACCAGCCTCTGAGGCCTTCACAGAACAGTCAGATTTACTGAGATTAAAATACATGCACATACCATTTACCAATTACGTGACATTTGAAAGGGGGTTAAAATTTTTGAGTGCCAAAACTCAGATTTGCATTTGTATGACTGTTGGAAAACCGGGCATCCACTACTTTGTGTTGGTATATCAGGCTAAACTCAATCAAAAATACACAGAAGTCTGTAGTTGCAACACAACAAAATGTGTGTTAACACTTTTGCATGTCACTACAAATTTGTAGTAGGATGTTGACGTCAGAGCCAATTATTTCTTCTGTAAATAGAGATGGTGAATACGTGCAATGTCTTACAAATATATAGAATCACATAGCTCTAGAAGCCAAAAGTCATTGAATGTTTTTTTTGTCTTTAGAGAAAGAATATTATTCAGCTTTGTAAGCTAAAACAGCATCTCTGCAGCTCTAGAAGAAGTCTACATAGAGTCTGTTTTAAGTGTTTGAAATAAACCAGAGCATTATGTGTTTGGAGGAGGCTAAGTAATAGTAGGTTTGTTTATATAATTAGCCCTCTATCAAAGCACAGTACAGTTGTATGCTGTAATTGCAAGCCTGTGAGTAACATAAAAAAGTTGCTATTTTTCCCTAAGTCAAGGCTAAACTAGGAACATGAGCAAAACTTCTCTGGAAAATCTGGTTTGTGCAGTGAAAATTCCCAATAGCGGTGCAAAAAAAGAAAAAAAAAAGAAAAAAAAAAAACAGGAAAAGGTTGTGAGGAATATACAACGGGTGTACTTCCAGTGCAGCTTCAGTGAAGCCAAGCTAGATGTAACGAGACTCTTTTTTTAAAATTAGAGCAAACTATGTCCTGAAAAAGAATTGCAAAAAAAGCCTTTGGGTATAATGAAGTCATGCTGCCATTTTAAACTAACCCATAAAAAGTCAACAGAGGAAGCTTAGTCAATTGTCTCTGGTGGGCAAAAGCAGACACAGAAGTTTTATGCTCACTGCGTGGTGACCAGATGCTGAGAAAACTCTGCACAGGCCCTATTAAACTATTTTCTAGAATTTACCTCACTTGCACAAAGAATCAAGGAGTTATGCAACATTTTACATCTTTCGACATTCCACTACTCTGGAAAAAGCCTGGAGACTTCTCTTAGAAACAAGGCACACTTGTTGAGTTAATGGAAAAGTTTGGACAAACAATCCATGACAGTGTTGGCATTGAAGTTTACCATGAGTCAGTTTGCTGCCTGAAGAACAAAAGCCAAAGCTGCTGATTATTACCTGTATCTTTTTTAAAGTTCTCTTTAGGCAACAATATTTTGTTCAGATGCGCACTCCTGATTGGACAAACAGCTGCGTTCACAAACGTAAACAACCGTGCATAGTTTCAGCTTTGGGCTGCAATCAGGCTGCTCATCACTGATGCAACACAGAGCTTGGCTACAGGACAACAACAACCCAGAGTTGCACCATCTGTCTCCTTCTCTCCTTGGAGGTTTACATTCCTCCTCACAGTCAAATGACAGGCCCAAGAGAAGAGATGCCAGCCAGAGTATAATCAGGAGGCATGCTCATTCTTTATGCCCTTTGGGTTGCACTTCTGCTCAAACACTGTACTGAAGAATAATAAGCTGCACAGCAAAGCTTCATGTTGGACTTTATAAGAGAGGTGAAAATTCCAGATTCTTCGTGGAGAGACTTAATCCACGTGCCAATTGCCATGGCTGCGAGGAATTCAGGGTAAATATGCAGAGTAGCTCTGCTTAAAGAAACTAAGGTAGAAACATGTCTTTGTTTGGCATTTACAAAAGATAAAAATATTTATCTTTTCTTTTGATTTTTTATGTATTTCGGATTACTACGGACGTGTTAATGGTATTTAGGTATCCCAAGATTGTAAAAAGTTCCGGTTTCAAAGCTGCAAAAATTGTCCCATCATGTTGCTCCTACGGAACTTCAGGTCATTTTAAAGCGAGGACAGGGGAAGTGTCAAAATGCCTGGAGATTTCTTCTCCTGATTTCTTCTCCTTATCTGCTCTGTGATTAGAGCATAGAGCAGAAAAGTAACATCTCTACCCATATGTTGCTGCACACCAGCAGTAAGCTAGCTGAAACAGGGATAGCATAGCTTTCTCTACTTGTTTTAACCAGCCTAACCAGCTTTTGACACAAATATTACTCTATTTAAAAAGGGTCAAAACTTATCTTAGTTTACACATAAAGAAACTAAAATCTACTACTAGGGCTGAATGCCATTTCATCCATTACTCGTTGATCTGCCCTTAACCCTACATTTCTAAGGGTTAGGACAGGAGTCTGCCGATAAAGAACTAAGAAACTTTTTCAAATGTAAAGAAAAATTTAAAGAAAAAAAAAAACTAAATTCAGCACCGGCTTTTTGTTATCCATTCTGCAAAAGTTTTATGTTTTATTTTAAAACTTTCAAAACAAACTAAATTATGGCTCTTTCATCTAAAAAAAAAAAATCTAAAGAAATTTC
>NW_006800127.1:659461-676303 GCF_000485575.1 Poecilia formosa | reverse complement strand
TTCTTCCAGCTCCTCCGGGGGAACCCCAAGGCGTTCCCAGGTCAGCCGAGAGGCAAGCTCCCTCCAGCGTGTCCTGGGTCTTCCTCGGGGCCTCCTCCCGGTGGGACGTGCCCGGAACACCTCACCAGGGAGGCGTCCAGGAGGCATCCTGACCAGATGCCCGAGCCACCTCAACTGGCTCCTCTCGACGTGGAGGAGCAGCGGCTCTACTCTGAGTCCCTCCCGGATGACCGAGCTTCTCACCCTATCTCTATATATATATTTCAAAACAGACTTTTATCAGCTCACACAACTTTCCAAATTGTGTTAAACACAACTGACATTTAATAGTTTGGCAAACTTGAAACTTGATTTATTTCATTTCTCAAACTGCTCCCTAACTCAAAAAAAAAAAATCTATTCTTAATTCTAAAAAGAAAAAAAAAAACTAGGTACACGCAGAGAACATCATATAAGATGTTTTGTTGAGATTTAAAGTTCAAGAGGGCTACATAAAGCACCTTGTTAGATCTCTTATTGGCGTTTGCTATGATAATGCTGGAAAAGAGACATAGGCTACATTGTTGTTGGTATTTTGGCTACCATTACAAAAACAAACCCATACAAAGCCTGTAGTACAATACAAAAAAATGTAAAACTTACACAACCCATATCCCAGTGATGCTCAGTACTGGGAGACTGACGGGCAGTATCATCCACAGAGACATTTTGGACCACCTTGAAAAATCCCTTTCCTCTCCGTCCTCTTCGACCAGCCCAGGAATATCCTCTCAGGTAGCAGACAAACATTTACCTCCAGGTGACTGGGCTCTGCATGATCACAGACTGATTCATTTTCCTAAAGATGGAGCTTGGCAGATGGGACAGATGTGTCCTTTTTTTAGCTGGTGAATGAGACAGAGAAAGGGGGCAGGCAGCGAGTTAGGTCAGGATTATTCAGGTACTTATCGCGCACTAATCAGCAATACAAATTAAACTAATCTTCTTTGTTGGGTGAAATGTGATTCAATCACGCGCAAAAATCGTTCAGTTTGTGAAACTATGATGTTACCTTCTTTAACCGTTTTTTTTTTCTTTTTTTCACTTTTTTTTTGCGGAGCGCAACAAAGTAATATATATTAGGCATGTGCATTTTTCTTTAATCTATCACAGCAAACTATGTGGCTCATTACTCACCTTCAGCCTCCGAGGACCAGCGAGTTTTGCAGGAGGTTTTGTGGAAACTTTGAGACCGTCGACGTGTCCTCCTAGTCCCCTTCAAAACAAAGTGCCAAAAGATGCCGCGTTACTTTAAAAATCTCTTTGCTTCGTGTGTTTCTCCTGAGCAGAAGTTGGCCGTTTCGCTTTGAAGTGCGTGGCGTACAGCTCGCGCTCACAGAAATGCTGCCACGAGACCCGAAGACATCCCAGAAGATCCAGCTGTTTGACTCCGCCCACCTAAAGTTAGGTTCGAGTGGGCGTGGCCCGAGGCGTTGATGATTAAAGACTTCATTCCACCGTAACAAAGACTACTCAACCAATCATTTAATCATTTTTCTATACTGAATACAATGAAATGTAAATAAATCTGCGGTGTAGCAAAAATCCTACCCGCCAAGCACGTCTTCAAAGGTGTATACGCGAAAGTCTCAAATTAATCAAACAAGAACAATTGTTGTGAATATGAAAATTCATGCTCAGGAAAGGTTTCCTATTTTATTAGCGAAAGAAAGTAGTGAAAAGTTTTAAAATGGGATTTTCGAAGCCATTTTGTTTAACATAGAGCTAATATTGCCCCCTGGTGTACATAACGACACGCAAATGGAAAGTCTCTATGAGGAATAAAAAGTATTATTTTGTAACTTCAACAAACTTCAAGACAGAGCCTGGAATGCGGCTAATCAAGTTATTTTGATTAAGTGAGTCATCACCGCTAGGAAAGCAAGAGTTTCGACTCACTGATATCATTCTAAAAATCACAACATGCAAGGTTTTCTGCAAGGATTTTTGTGATCAGTGTCACATGGTGGGTGGTAATGGTGGTCTTTTGTTTGTTTTTTTTTTACAAATGAAAAACTGATAGCGATTATTTGTGTTCACCCCCTTTACTCTGATACTCCATGAATATCCATGTTAGGTCAACATGAATGCTCTATTTTCTAGGTTCTTGTTTTGGATTTTCTTTTTTTAACCGTCCTTTTAGCTAAATGAGATCACTGATATGAAGAATTCTTAAATGTTATCCATCAAATTGTTTATTATTTAGTGTTCAGAATTTTGTTGCTTTATTTGACTGGGGACGAATAGCCTACCATGCATTTTGAAATGTGTGTAGGAAGCAATTTTGTGGCATCTATTTAGATGAATTTTCAATCCAGCTATAACTCAGAGATGTCTGAGTTATTGGTTGCAATATCAGCTCAAAATGTAACAATCCACTGAGGGATGTGGTTATGTTTTGTTTTGTTTTGTTTTGTTTTGTTTTGTTTTGTTTTGTTTTGTTTTGTTTTGTTTTGTTTTGTTTTGTTTTGTTTTGTTTTGTTTTTTGCATGCAAAGCCAAGATATAATCCCTCAGGGTGGATTTTTGGGCAGGGCGTCAACGTTCAACACAGGTTAATACCGGGTCTAAACAAGCCCCAGACTTTATCACATACCAGACTGCATTAATGGTGTACTATTGGCTCTGTGAAAAATTTCTTTCTCCAAATGAAGCTTAACGGGACTTAAAAAGGTACATTTCAAATAGATAAGTAGACTACATCTCAGTTATTTCCAGAATGTATTCAATTTATTAAGGTTGCTTTGCAAACTCCCAGTGATACATTTTGTGAGGAGGATGAATATTGAGTGTAAATATTGAAGCAACAATTCAAAACACCAGTCAGAAAGTAAAGCTCAGGAACAAATGGGTCATGCAAATACAAAATTACCTCAACCATACAGCCTAATTTGCTCACAAAATCTTAAGCTTCATCACATGGAAAATTTGTGAGCACAGTTGAAAAGATGTGTGTGATTATTTCTTCAAACCTGATTCAGATACATCAATTCTTAGAAGAAAAGGGCCAAAATTGGGAGCTTTGTGAGATGATTCAGATAACTGACCATACACTAAAAAGGCAATTCCATTAGTAATAAGGAACTATATGTAAACTTCAAAATTTTAAGAAAATTACTAAGAAAAATTATTTGAAAAATGCTTTCTTAATTTTTTGGCATTTTGCAAATAGAAATAAATTTGGTTCACCTAACTGTCCTAAAAGGGATAAAGTTCATTATGATTTGAGGCCAGGCAGTGAGAAAAAAATGTGTCATTTTAAATATTTTATTTCAAATTAATAAGAAATACAATGTAAATAGGTTTAGATACAACATTCCCTTTATTACCATGATAGGATGATTGGTGTCAATTTCTTAGTTAATAGTTTTTTTTATAACCCTAAACAATCCCGAAAAATTGCAACAGTAACCAGAATGTGATGATTTATGTATTTGCTTGATTTTGACTTTTTAGTCAAGTACATTTGTTTCCACTTTCAATAGATACAATATATTTTAAAAAATCTCATTGTTTTCTTAAAAAAACGATTTGAAAGATTTTTAAGTACAATAAATGCTGTTAAGAAAAAAAGGAAAATCATCATCTGAGAGATATTGAAGAAAACTCAAGCAACTCACAGGAAGAAATGTATGGAATATATTATATTACTGCTGCATGGTTGCAATTTAACAATTAGTTGTAATCTGTGAAATCTCTTCTGAAACTTTCAGTTATTTAATGCAGCAGGAATAAAAATTTCCATCAGTTTTGTTCATGTTCATTTCATCATAGATGAACCACTTTAAACAAACAATGTAAGTCAGAAGATTTGGTAAAAGAAATACAAAATACAAATACAAAAAATATATACACATAAATTGAAATCCTTTTCTATCTGCAACTCATTTGTAAGTAAACAAATACAATAAAATAGAACCCAAATACAATCTATCTCATCTTTCCCATAAATATTGAGAATATTAATAGTCTGTAATTCAAAAGATCTGATCCCATGGTTCTTCTCCTACAGCTTTATAGAAGAGCCAAAGCCCCACACGCTAAAAGCAGGGTACAGAGGCTCCACAAATGAAGTCTGAATTTTGTGCAGAAGGCGCATGCCATCAGAGACGCTGTAATACGCAAGTATTCCCTTCCCATGGTCCAAGTAGACGCCGATGCGGGATGACACGGGGGCAGAGAGGTCTTTGCTTCTGTTGTTGTGCACAAAGGTGAACTTGGACTCAGAGCAGTACAAACTCCATGACTTTTCATTCCAGCCGAGGCTGCAGTCATTGCTGTTTCCTTTTCTCCGGATTCCCTTGTAGGTAACAGCCACGTCTATCTCTGTTCCTCGCCAGTCCACTTCCCAGTAACAGCGAGATCCATACACATTTTCTCTGCACAACACCTAAGAATATAAAAAGACCAACGTGATCAAAAACCCAAGGCAACATAAAAAAAATAACAATGAAATAAAACATGTTTCAAGCGGTAAATCCCCACCTGTTGCCAGTGGTCAAATCGATCTGGGTGATCAGGGTAGTGTTTAGGGTCACTCTTCATTGTTGCTGTTCTGTTTCCTTCTGAGAGGTGAAGGTTTCGGTGGACTGTGTTGACATCCAGAGTCAACTGGAGAGAATCTGAAGTGGGGAAAAAAAATAGTAATAATTTGGGTCCTTGAGGATGGTTTTTAAAATTTCTGATCAGATTTATCACAATCGAGCACTAGTTTAACTGGGTGTGGTATGGTGTATGTTTACATGATAGTGTAACAAAAGCAGTTACACCTGTGTTTGCTTCACTAAATCTGAATTGTAGGTAAGACTTTTAACCGACGGATAAACCTGTTGAGCAAGTTGAATACCTTTATTCAAGTTTCAGTCATTTTACTTTGTGGACTCACCCTTTTGCTTAGTGAAGGCGTAGTTATTAACAATGAGACCAGGTCTGACAAAATGTATAGTTTTATTACCAGAATATTGTGCTACTTACATTTCAGGAAATCTTCTCTTGTCCTTGGTTCTTCTACAGTCCTTGCATCAATGCTCACAATTGATTCTCTTCTTGACTTTAATTCACCTTCCTTTGCTTCTTGCGTGATGTACACTTCCTTCACTATGAAAGTTAAGAAGAAAAAAAGCAGGGGATTCATCAAACTGCTTAGTTTTGGTTGTATTTGGTGAGGAAAAATAGACAGATGTGTTTACCTGCTCCAGAGATTTTCATCATTTCTGTCTTGCTGATTTCTTCCACTTGCAATTTCAATGCCGCAATGGCTCTCTTGGCAGGATCAAAGGAATAATTGGGAACAACATTGATGCTGTTTAGGTCTTCATACCCGGAGGGGCCCGATAGAGACTGCCAGCTCTGGTAAACATAAAAACGTCCCCATAAATGAGCATATAGACCACTCTGAGCTCTAAAGTCATTGTGTTACATTGAGCAGATCATCCTCACCTGCAGAAAGTGAATGTGATCATCAGTGCGGGAGAGCTTCTCCAGGTTGTTGTGTCTCTTCCTCAGCAGAGTTATCTCCTCCTCCAAACGGTCCAGGAGTAGATCCCCCTGTGTCACGGTGGTTCTTTCGTGGGAGAGGACCATCTCTTTGACTTCATTGTACTTCCTTTGTATAGAATTAATTAGTTCAGTGAAGATCCGCTCATTTTCCTCAAGAACTGTTTGAGCAGAGTGCTGTTGAGATACATGTGAATGATTAGAAAACAGTTTCATTTCAGAACAAAAAACCTTTCTGCAATTTAACTTGGATGTGTTTTACTTACTTTCACTGATTCAACTGCTTGTCTTAGATCCTGCCACTTTTTAATTCTCTGATCAATCCTTTGTTGAGACTTGTGCAGAGTGGTACCGAGTTGTTTCTACAAAAATGCAAGGAAAAGAAAGTTTAAATACTTAAAGGCTAATAACAACAAACATTTTTTTGAGTTCAAAGTGCAGAATGAGATCTGTTCAACGCTCACTTGTTTCTCAGTCCTCTCAGTTCCAGCCGGGACGATGTCATGGTGTTTGTGTTCGTCCATCATGCACAAGACGCAGACTGATGTCTGATCGGTGCGACAAAAGGCCTCCAGCAGCTTGTCGTGCTGGGCACAGACCTTCTCTCTCATCTGACCCGTGGCTTTGACCAGTTTGTGCTTCATCAGGGTGGGGTAGTCATAGTGTGACTGCAGATGTTCCGCACAATACGATGCCAGGCAAACCAGACAGGACTTCTCGGCTTTTTGCTTCCTCGTAGTGCAGAAGTCACAGAGGACCTCCCCATCCTTGGTCCTTTGCCTGGTCTGGTTTCGACTGGCTGACCGGCGAGATTTGTCCAAATTGGCATATCTGTCCAAGTCCAGACTGTCTGAGTGAGACATTTTCTTTTCCAAAGATGAGAAAATAAAACTAGCAGATAAGACACCAAAAATAAAATCCACTAGGAAATCAGCTTGAGAGCAGAGTGACAGCCTTTTAATGAGGTTGATGGCAAAAAGAAAAAGACTACAAGTAAACAGGATCAAGTATAACTGAGCTCCCGAAGTGAACTGTTCCGGTGAAACTGAACGAGTGACGCTTTGTGTGACAGAATGTTTGCTATGTGGACTACTCATAAAACCAGTATTCCAGGTTGGACATATGATTGTTGTGAAATCCACTTAATAGGATGAAACTGGCAGAAAGGTCGGGGGGGGATGAACATTTTGAAATTAGCAGTAACAATAAGTCTTATTTAGTAGCTAAAAAAAGCAGGTTAGCACGTTACCACTTTATTCTTCAAAAACTTATTTTTAATCTTGTAAAACCTACAAAACCTAATCAACTGCTAGAAAAAAGGCACTGGCGAAGGAGCACCATCTTGTGGCAGTAATTGACAACTTCATATTACTCTGTTATGACGAACTGACCTAAAACAGAATGAAATAAGCTGTATCCATGTGATAGAATTGGAAAGTAAAAAACTGCAATAACGTTATATTGTAAAATGTATTAAATATATGTTTCACATTAAAAAGGCAAAAAAAGCAAATCAAACTATTTTCTAAAAACCTAATTATAGTGTCTTTGTACTTAAGAATGACACCGCTGTCCAATGAAAAGGGCTATACAGGTACTCTACATGCTAGAAAAACAACAGTCATATAAAATAATTGATTAAATAACAAACAGCACGTAAGACACAAGAAAACACCTAACTGGAAATTTTAAACAAAATGAAAATCTTTTAGTTGCTAAAACACATCCATTGTCTCTTTACTTTGAACAGTTTTTCTTGAAATTTAGAATTATTTGTTAATTTATCTGTCGTTCATCTTGCTTTAGTGACATTTTTCTTGTAAATATCACAACAGATACATTTATTGGCAGGCCACACTTTTAGCAAATCCTGTCATGTCTCAAATATATCAGTCAATAGTTTTAGGCTTACACTCATTTAAGTAAGAATATAATTTCAGGCATTCAGTGATGCATTTGAACAGTCATTCTTTTCAGGGAGAAATAGTGTTACAAGATATCACTGTAAGTAACATTAAAAGGAATAACTGAATGCACAAATTTGGATTTTTTTGTGGATTTTATTTAACCCACAAAGGGTAAAAAAAGAAAAGACAAATACAAGGTAAGGTAATAAATTCATATAACAAATTATCCGAATTTACTAATTCAGATCAAGCTGAATCAATATGCATTTATATTTATCAACAACCTTCTGGCACGATATTTTTGGGAATCATCAAAGTGCTGACACTTTAAGGTTACTGTTAAAATGTCAACCATCTGATCCTGTTCCCCTAAGATGAAAAAAGATAAGCATGGATGTTAAATGGCAACTGATGAACGACTAATGATTAAATCAGTCACAAATGGTAGGATGCAGGAATAATAGCGTCACTGATAGCAATGAAGTCATGAACATCAGCATAGACTGAGATGGCATCAAACAAGAGATAGCCAACTGCCTCAGTAAACTTTTAAAACTTTCAAACCCAAAGAATAAACTTCAGAACTGGGAAGAGTCCATAATCTGTCAAACATAGTGGTTGTAGCATCATGCCCAGGGTATATTTTACTGCTAATGGTAGTGGTGGGATAAATCTTCAATTTATCTTAAGATAAACAGAAATATGGTTCAAACTTGCACACATTGGGTTTTCCAAAAGATTAATAATTCCTAATGCACATTAAAACTGGCTTTATAATTAATAAAGCAGGTCATTAAGCCTCTAGAGTGATTTTCTCTTAAGTTCTTTAAGAGATTTATGGACCTTGGTTAAAATCTCTGTCAGAATACCAATTAAAAGATACACTTCTAATGAGAAGTATAGTCATATATATAATGGTGATGTCAGCAACTGTTGACTACACTAAGTGTATGGCGTCACTGCCCATTGCCAAGGCCTATTTAATCAAATATCACTGTGTGGGACTATGTTTACTTTTTACCAATAAGTGACAAAATAAAACTAATTCAACCTTGAGCACTCAAATGTTGTTGTTTTTTTTTTTTAACTGAAGTGATATAGTGTTTCACTTCACGCTGAAGGAAAAACAAGGTTATAGAAGCACCATTAAAAGTCTTATTCAAAAGCAACATTCATGCCAATGATGAGCTCATCTAAACCTTAGATTAGTGGGTGTTCCACTAATCATCACATATTCCGATGGAGTCTGTCTATATAAGGTGTTTTATACATGCTTAGTGCCATTTTCACTGATCAGATTTAGCACAATTTCAAAGCAAGTCTTTGGAATTAATCACCTCTACTGCAAACCTACATGTCTGCCTCCTTAATAATTTATTTACTCAGTCCATGCATAGCCAGCTTTAATTAAATGCTCGGCTAAATTTAAAGAAAACCATACCGTTTCATTGGAAATATTTTTGGCAGGAATGAAAGGTTTACTCTTTCCCAACGGAATAATTAATAGTTAGTAGTACTTTGAATTTACTCTTTCAATCTCCTGCACTTTAACTCCCAGCCTGTAGGGGGTGACGATGGTGTATGTGTTGATATGAAATGACAATAGTTGCTTTCGCTAAAGTGCGTCGGAGGTCCAACGTTGGCGCCAGATGAGCTGTGGCGCCAGCTGTACACACAGGCAGTGAGAGGAAACGAAGACACACAGACCAGAGCAGTGTGACGAGGCTCACTGAAAAACTTGCAAAGCACCCCTCAGACCCAGCGTGTAAAATCCCCAAACGATTCTTCTGCTTCTCTCTCTGCAACAACCACAAACTAAAAGGACAGAAAGGTGGGTGTGTGCATGCACGGTTTTGTATACTAACTCTATAGGATGTTAATCCCGGTGAACATTTCATCCTTTAAATGCAATCTATTCTCAGACATATTTTCTCAATAGGTGGGCGGGTGTGTTCCGATAGATATAATCCTGTCGTATCTTTTTAAATATTGTGTGTATAGGGTGGTAATAGCTGACCAGCAGTTTACAACTCTGATGGAAAAATACAGGCCTTGACCCGCGATAATCGAAACAGCAGTGCCCTAAAAGCATACCAACCCACGAATTTATAGGTTTAAGGAACTATATTATCTTTAAATCTATTAGTCTGTAGTCTCTAATCTGTATTTCTGTGTGGACTACTCTACTTTTGTCTCTACACAATGTAGTTTTAAATGCACGGTTTCGTGTTTCATAAAGGTTATTCGCCAGTGTTTTGCGATGTGAAATTATATCAATCTGCATGTATATGGATACTTTAGCTTTGCTAACTAACTGGATTAGCTGAGTTTTTAGCTCGGCATCATGGCTATGTAGCCGCGACATGCATGCTTGGTAGCTGCTAACACAATCAAGGCCGCCATTGAAGTGTGGTTGTTCTGCTGCTGCCGCAGTGAAACACTCGGGATCAGGTCGGTCTGGTTCACGCAAGCATCGTTTTGCAAACTGTTTGGTTCTCGTTAACTTGAGGAACTTATTTTGGCTTCGAATAATCTGCAAGTTTCTCGTCTTTTGTGACTATAAGTCGCCCTTTCCTGGGCTTTTCGCACAGCAGCGTCCTTCTTCAGTTAGCCATCTTTGTTTCAGCTAACCAGCTCCTGCTTGGATTTATAGGCGAGTCTTAGCGCGCTAAATACACTTTAGTTAGGTTAAAAGCCAACACAATGTCGTAACTTCAATGTTCAATGATTATTTAGGATCATCTATTCGAGTTCTTCAACAATATTCGCTCCCTTTAGCGATTGTTGCCCACCCTGTTTAGATATATTGTGTATGACGGAAGCTAAGGCGGATAACGTTAGCCAGCGGCAGCCATCTTAGACTAGCTGGAAGTGCTGGTGTGGCACAACAAGATGGCCTGGTAATAATCGCACTGGGAGAATTTCCGCGTCGTTCCGTCGTCCTAAGGTGCGCTTATAAACTCGGTCTGGCCGCCTGTTTTATTGTAAGTATTTGTCGTCTATGAAGCCCTGAAAGCACAGTACTCGCGTATGTGACCATCTTCCAGCTAGTTAGCTGGCTAAAATGCAAACGCACTAGCAGCTAACACAATGCTGTTTTGTCGGTAACCAGTCGCCCGTCCTCCATAGCCAGCTAACTAGCGGCTATGGAGGCCATTTGTAGCTGTTGTTGAAAGGCTAACAACCTAAATGTTTAATAACAAAAAGCCCGTTGTCTAAATGTTCAAATGGTTCCTCGTATATCAGAATAAGGGCGAGCCATAAAGCAAATCTGAGGGAGAAATTGGGGATTAAGACCGAATAAGAAGCTGCGTGGTTTACTTTTGTTTAAACATCACTGGAGTATAGCTAATGAAGCGAAGCATGTACGCTAATGTAGCCAGCAAATGCATCACCTGGTTTGCTCAGGTATGAGTTATGTCAATATATAGGTTAAGTATATTACCTTAAGCGCAGTTTTTTATTTTAAATTAAGATTTAATAGCACTCTATAGTTCCTACAAACTAGAGTTGTTGTGGTTTTGTGGATATTTTGTTGCTGTTTTTATATCCCAATAGTTTGCACCTTGGTTTAAGTACCAGTGAAACTAAAGAGAATGGGGTTGTTTCTTTGATTCTTTGGTTATCTCTATAAGATGAGATATCTTTAAGATTTTCATAAATCTTTAAGTTTGTAAAATCTCACATCACTATTAATGTTCAACTTACTGCTAAATTTATAATATGGCTGTGTCAAAGCAGTTTGAAATACAAAATATTTGTTGCAATCCGTGAAGTTTAGATGCAAGTTTAGCAGTACTGTTAATCAAATTAAATACATTTAATTTACCATCTGCCTTAATTGCACTCGGTTAATAGTAAAGCTGCACAGTCTACTAAATCACAATGAGTGTGTGCAGTATCGCAAAGGGCTGCTTCAATGCAATATTTGGTGGGCTGCAATATATTTGGAATTATGTATTTAAACTGCTTTCCAGCAATGTATGGTATAATTTCAGTTGAGCTTTATTGTTCATTAAACTCACAACAGATATAAAACACGGCAGCCTTTATCGTCACTGTGTAGACATTATTGAAATTATTCTGTTACTTTATTTGGTGCAAAAAAGTTAAGTAGTAAAGTAATTAAAATAGAAAAGTAAATATGATACTATTTCTAAAATTGGGCTGCCCTAATTGATATCAAATTGGTTAATAAGTGAATGATTAGTAAGCAACAAACAGATCCTATAACTTATTAGTTTGTGAGTAAACACTGTGTTTTGTGAAATTTTTTAATAATGTCACAATATTTTTTATTTTTTTTATTTATTTATTTATTTTTTTGTCAATGAATTTTTTTCTCCCTTTTTTTTCCCAGGTCAGCTCACTGACAAGAACGCCGGCGCAGGCAGAAAAAAACCCCAACATATAACCCCGATTCCCTCTTTGGTCATCATCCGGCAGAAAAACGGAGGCCGTGGGGCTGGAGTGTGTTCTTATGGCCGAGTCAGAGACTGAATGTGACACGCCAGGGCTTGACACACTTGGGTCGGAGTGTGTCATAGCCCATAGCCACGTCGACCTTCACTATGGAGCCGAAACGGAGATCATGACAGAGGAAAAGCGTGGATTGGAGTTGGAGATCCACGGCTCAGACTTAAAGATCCAAGGACTCGGGGGAGAACTCGGGGCTGTCACATGTGTGGATGCGATCGTTGCCGAGACAGACCATGACTATATCAAGGTGGAGCATGCTGACATGCACTGTTTCACAGCAGCAGAAATCAAGACAGAAACGGGCGAGACTTTACTGGGAGAGGTGCTGCTTAAGACAGAAGGTGAGCATGTGGTGAAAATGGAGTCCGATCATGGCGGCGAGTTGACAGTGGAATCCGAGAATGGCGTAATCATACATGAAGCTCACGGCCTACAGTGCAACGAGTGCGGGGAGATCTTTGGCAGCATAGCTGATCTTCACCAACACTTTGAGATCCACAAGGACCTCAACCCGTACATCTGTATCCACTGTGGGGAGAGTTTTGCCGTAGAAGCCAGTCTCAAGCAGCACATGAAAATTCACATGAAAGAAAAGCCGTACGTTCCCCCGGGAGTTGACCTGATAGGTAAAGATGTTATTGATGCCTACAGCCTTAAGTCTCATCAGATGATTCATTTGCCAGACAAGCCCCACAGATGCACAGAATGTGGCAAGAGCTTTGCAGCTGCCATAACACTGAGGGAACACATGAAGATGCATTCTGAAGACAAACCGTACAAGTGCACACAGTGCAGGAAGAGCTTCGTCCGCAGGAGGCATTTAAAGAAGCACCAGGAGGTCCATGCGCGCGAAAAGCCATACACCTGTGGCCAGTGTGGCAAAGGCTTCGCTACGACTTCCAACCTGAAGCAGCACCAAAAGACCCACACAGCAGTCGTGCTCGGAGACAAACCCCACCGGTGCGCACAGTGTGGAAAGTGTTTTGCGGCCGCCGCGACTCTGCGAGAGCACCAGAGGATTCACTCAAGTGAAAAGCCGTACAAATGCAACATGTGCAGGAAGAGTTTTGTCCGCAAGCGTCACCTGAAGAAGCATCAGCAAGTCCACGCCGGGGGGAAGCCCTACACCTGCAGACATTGCAACAAGGGCTTCAACCACTCCTCATCCCTGTCTCGCCATAACAAGACCCACCTGCAGAACCCGGTGTTTTCCCCACCTCAGCCTGGGAAATCCATCACTTTCGTCTCGCCTCCAAAGCAAAGAGTACTCCAGGAAGGAGAGAAACCGTACATGTGCCACCACTGTGACAAGGGCTTCAATCATTCCTCCTCTCTGTCACGGCACCAAAGAGTCCACTCGGATGGAAAAACGTACACCTGCGGTCACTGTGGCAAAAAGTTCAATCACTCCTCCTCTCTTGCGAGGCATCAGAGAGTTCATTTGGAGAAGCAGCAGGCGCTCGCGTCGCCGCTGCAGACACAACAGCAGTTACAGCCACAACCACAATCGCCACAGCCACCAACACCACAACCGCAGCAGTACACCGCCATCCCTGTTGGTAAGGCTTTCTCCAACAATGCCTTCCCAAAACAGCTCATCCTGTCTGTCGAGAAACCATACAGGTGCTCTCACTGCGGAAAAGGCTTTAACCATTCTTCCTCTCTCTCCAGACATCATAGAATCCACGTAGATCACAGACCAGGGCCCCACCCTTAGAGGCAGCCCTTAGCCCCCATTACCACTTTTCATACGTTTCTGTCCCCCCAAATCCTTATATCTATATCACAGCACCACAGAAAACGGTAGTCCAACTTCTGCAGACAAAGAGGTCATGTCGATATCTAGTTCTGGTTAAGTGGAGCAGCTCAGAATAAACGGACAATAATTCAGATTTATTCAAAAGGTGGGGACTCGGCCTGAGAGACTGTGCAAACATGCAACTGAACTGAACCCAAGGCTTTGTGTGCAGCTCCAAGATGGTATAGAATATAGTGAAGGAATTTCTCGTGATTCTGTCTCACTCGCTCCAGGACATCCAGAACTCTTTTAAAAGAAAAACAAATGTGGTTTGAAAATCTGCAAGATAAAATGGTATCTTTGGGTAAATAATACCTCTCATCTTTTTCATAGAGTTCCACTCATGTATCTTCAGGTGCACACCTTTGCTTTTCAGCTGCGACTTTATTAAAAATGTCAAATACAACTGAACAGGAACTGTTGCCCCGTTTGATTTTTTTTTTCCTCCCCAGATGTAACTCGTATGAAGCAAATATCAAAAATCCAATGTAGATATTTCTTGATTTTCTTTTATATATATGTATAGTTAACTAGTGTGCTGTTCCAGACGATACAACTTTTGATAGAAAGATTCACTCTGTCTCTCCACGTCTTTTTTTTTCTTTCTTTAATTTGTTTTAAGTGTTGGATATAAAAACGAAAAGAAAAATGTTGCAAATTTTTCCATAAAGTTGGGCTCCGTTAACATGAGCCGTCCTGTATATTTATGAGATTGGATTTTTGTATGTCTGGTGGTTTAGCACGGCTTCATAAACTGTACAGAGAGCAATACTGGTCGAGACCCCAGTCTATTCTGACATGCAATCTAGCTATAACAAAAATGCATATTAGAAAATAAAAATCTTCTGGGTAGCATATTGCAACATGACCCGTGTCCTAATTATTTACTGCGTGGTTTCAACTTCACCCTAAGATCCAAATGTACATTATTGCTTTGGAAACTAATTGCCTGTGTATAGTTATAGGTAACACATATTCTTGTTGACCTGCAAACTTTTCGTTGTTTGATCTAAAACAAAAAGAAGTTGTGTATACTAAAACATGAGAATCTCATTTTACAAGATTTTTCTGAAGTCCAATGGATTGCGCTCTATTTACTGTTCTGTGTAAAATATCTTTTACAAACTGACGTATTTTTTTAGATATGGCTTGGGTTATACGAAAGAGAATGAGACGGGATTTTATGAGAGTTGAACATTTGGTGAGCAATATCTTTATTTGGATAACAGTTGTGCGTCACACTGTAGCATAGTTCTTTTCCTTGTGTTAGTTAGGTGCCTTATTGCATGCAATGTAGAAATGTATGCCCAGCTGTTATTTGAAAGTTAGGGTTTTCAGGATTTACTTTTTTTTTTTTTTTTAGTTCTTACTCATTAACTTGCCCTACATTTTAATTTGTCACCTTTTTCTTTTGCTTTCATGTATATTGCAATGTGTTTACACTGTTACAACTATATTGTTTTATTCCCCCTTTTGATTTTTTTTTTTGTCAATGGCCTCATTGAGAAAGTGGTGTAAAAGATCCATATAGACTATTCTTAAGGGCAAACCCTGTAACACATCTTCCCCATCTGAGTGGCACATATATGGATAAATAAAGGTTGTTGACTCTCTCTCTCTCATGGTGTTGAATTAATGCAATTTGGAGTAGTACTAAAATCATGACGCTTATTTATTGTCATACAAATACCAAAAAAAAAAAAATTAACCTGCACTGACACTGTTTAAACACATGGTGTCGCTGTTTACAGTCTTAAAACTATAAATGGCATCAATTTCGGTGGGTAAAAGCTGTGATTGAATAGGTGTGAAGGCCCTTGGGAATTATCTTTGACCTAAAAAAGAACATGTCTCCTACGTGAACTAAACAATGGTTTACATTTTTTCACAGCTGGAGGCTGATTTTGGTCTGAAGCAGAGGAACAAGGACCGGATCTCCAGCTGATGTGACCTTGGCTTATATAGTACCTTCCAAAAGTATTCATGGTCCTTAAACTTTTTCACATTACAACTACAATCTCAGATCACACGTTTTAGGTCAGAACCGAAGTGCATTCTTGCAAAATGGGAATAAGTTTGTATTTTGTAAACCAACATTGCTATAGCTATCTTTTGGAGCTTGACTTCCAGATTTGCAAATCTGTGGAATAAAACTATTCTCTATAAAATCAGAGGTCTTACGCAAACTTAAATTTAGTAAATTTTTGCTACAGATGATCAGTTGAATTTAAGTGGGTCAAACTAACAGATTATTATGCTTCAAGCTAAGCTATTGTGTTGCAGCATTAACTGTATGTTTAGGGCATATTCACCCACTCTTTAAACATTTAACATATTTTATCCTTTCAGCAATAGCATTTTTCTTGCCATTTTTGCATAAAGCCTAGGTTTTTAGATTTGTAGTTACTCCCAGGTGTACATTTCCGCAGCTCCTCCAGAGTCACAGTGGGCCTTTTGGCTGTTTCTGTGATTGTTGGTCCTTGCTCATCTTGTTGGTTTAGGTGGGTGGTCTTGTCTCGTTTCCAAATATACCATACCCTTCATCTTCATATATTCAGGATTGCTGTTTGTATTTTTAACAAAATCTTCAAAGGGAATTAATAGTTTTGCTAATTGTAGAAGGTGCTGTTATCAAGAAGCAGAATAATGTTCTGGCCTATAGAAATGTTACGCTGGTCATCCTTTTAAGTCAGCATTAGCAGAATGAATGGGTGAAATGGACATAGCACACACACATAAGCAAAGAAGCTCTTACCAGTTGTTAAACTATCTCAGGAAGCCATTTACATAAAGTAGTGCAATTTTATTTTTGAAAAATGCATTTAATCTTTAAAAAAATAACAATCTCATGACACCAAATTGGAGGAAAAAAATGAAAAATAATCCCAATGTGATCTTTTGTTTTTGGGGCTCCCAGACAGATTCTTAAAAGGATCAAAATAAAAAACCTGATTATGATAATATAATGCAAGATGTAAATACTTGTATATATAAAAACTTTACTTCTACTTTTATGTAGAAACTTTTCGTAGTCCTACATTAAATTAGTTGCCATGCTGGCCGAGCTAAAACACTTTAACAGCTGTTTTTCTATAATATATAATTATATATATACATATATATA
>NW_006800127.1:633809-658912 GCF_000485575.1 Poecilia formosa | reverse complement strand
TATATATATATATATATATATATATATACCAATTTGTGTATAAAGTCCATACATGTATCATGAAACAAAAGACATCTTGGTGAATATATAATATATTTTATTTTGTAACTCGAGCAAAATTGAAAAACTAGGACGTGCTTTTCTACACATTTGAGCAAATTGGACGAAGAAAAAAAATTGCATTTATATTGCATACAATACAAACTATAACAGCACATACACAAGTAAATCTGGATATATCTTAGCAGAATCTGAGTCTATTTACATTTATTGTGTTCACTGTACATTTTTACACACACCTGTGTTGTCATAGGTGTCCATATGGGGAGGTAGGCAGCAAAGTGCAGATCCTCGTCCATCCATTTTTGTTAGCATGTGCATACAGCAAGCATATCATTTAAGCCTTTTCGAGAAGAGTGATCAGCATTGCTTCACCAAGGATCTGCTATACGTTCATGACAGGAGTTAGCTGTAGCAGTGAGCTCTGTGGTCGGATAGCGCTGCTCTTTGAATGCAGCTTCTCCAGGTTCTGCAGGAAGCCCCGTCTCTTGAGGCCTTCGAGGATAACGGTGTTGCTCGACGCAAGGCTGACACGGGTCCTGCAAGGAGCAGAAAAATACCACTTTGGTAATGTGACATCATTCAGCACACGACCAGTGGCGACCAGGTGCACAGAGAGTTCAATGTCAGGAAAGAAATTCTTTTCTTCCTCTTCGATTTTAAAATGAGTTTTTAAGTGCCGCACAGCAATTACACATAATTATCAGCAATGACTCCCTGCTGTTCAAACACTGGATGCTATAATTGGCCACAAGGTGTTTGCACAGCTTTATTGCAATTTACCTTAAAAGTACAACAGCGCGTTTTGGGAGCGAGGCCAACCACAGACATGCAACCCCAAGGTTAACAAACTTCATTTCTGTATTTGTATTGGCCAAAGGCACTTCAGAAAGGCAGGCCGTGGTGTGTGGGCACACATCTGGAAGGGTACGATGTTTTGCAAAAGTTTTCACCCCTCTTGGAATTTTTCACATTTTTGTCACGTTACAATCTCTTCCTTCTGTCTTTTATGGCACAGAGTAGACCATCACAGAGTAATTCATATTTGTAAAACTAAAAGAAGATATTTGGCTTTTGATTTTTTTATTGTAATACATATTAAAATTTTCAGGCCCTCTGAGTCAGTACAGATCCATCTTTTTGCAGCAATTGCAGCTTATTGATCTTTGCAGCTTGTTGCTTCCACCTAGCAACATGGTTTCACCATGATTATGGAGTATTGAGGTTGATGTGCAGTGGAAACTTTCTGCCACACATACAATTTTGCATGTAGGCCAAAAAAAATAAATAAATTCAGTTTCATTTGACCAGAGCAATTTCGTCCATGCTTCCTATCCACAACATGGCTTGAGTCAAACCATGACGCTGTCTTCTTCGTTTTTAACAATTACTATTTTTTTTCTCTCCTATAAAGGCCAGATTTACAGAGGGCACAGCCAAAAGTTATAGTCAACAAATTCTTCCATGTGAGTTGTGGACCACTGGTCACACATGTCTGATTTTTATTTGCAAGCAATTTGAAAATTCTTGTATACTTTCATTTCCAAATTTGTGATTGCAACAAGACAAAATGTAAAACAGTTGAAGGGATGTGGATAATATGACACAATATGTACTGGCCTTAGAATTCAATGGCTTTCACACTATATTAATAGGTAAAGGTGTTGTGAGGAATTACATAATCATTTTTACATTACTTTTTAATAAAACATACATAAAAACAAGAAGGCAGGCACTCACCGAGGGGAATCTATTCCACTGTCTCCAGTGATGCTCTGGTTCTCCACCATTTCCTCGGCTCTTCTGGCCCCAGTTGGTGCGCTCTGGATGGCTTTGTGGGTCTGAGGAACACTATTCTCATCAAAGCTGTCCTGCTGCACTTCCTGCACATCCACAGCCCAGTGCGCAGACTCGCCGTCACCTTCGTCGGCTGATTTTCGGACAGTCTCCGAGTCTGATTCAAGCTCGCTGGCCTGGCAGTAGTCAAAGATGCTGCTGTCGGCACCTTCGCATACCTTCGAACAGTTTCCATCCAGAATAGGTCCACATCCCTTCTCACCCTGGATCAATACAGCCCTCGCAGGACTTTGCTCGCAGAATGTCCCCGGTGATCTAGTTCTTTGATGATGCGGTCTCGAGCAGCTCTCTGCTGGTCTTGAGGCTATGAGGGAAGCTTCTCTCTGGCTCGTGGGAGTAATTAGATCTGTTAAAGTGCTATCTGTTGAGTCTTGTTTGCAAGCAGCTTGCGGTTGTTGAAACATAACTTTGTAATAGGAATGTTGATGGGTTTTAGATTCGTGGTTATTGTAAACCAGCTGGTGATAGTTTGCAATACCAGTTCGGTAATCATCATCTGCATCAATCATCTCCTCGGTGTTCAGGCACAGGGAGCTGCAGGCATCTTCTTCTTCTGGTCCATCTGCTGCCCGATAGAGCCTACAGTCATCCTCTATTAAACCCTCACTGTTTGCTATTAGCGGTGTACTGTCAGGGGTCAGTTCCAGAATATCTCCTTTGTTAATTGTTCTGCTGCCTGATCGAACCTCCTGCTGATCCTCAATAGTCACAGAGAGATCCTTTGGCTTTGGGATATTGTCCCTTTGTTGAGTGGAAAGTCGTAGGGAGTGTTTCCGCTGTAAAGAGGGCTTGGGCCATGGCAAATCTGGGTTATGTGGAGGGTTTATTGCAGACTGGTATGGATAGGTAGGGGAAACGCAAGTCATATTGGAGTGTTGCTGGATGTTAGTGAGACTGTCATCTTTCATTTTGCCTTGGTCTGGTACATTTTTGTACTGTTGGACATCTTGAAAATGTCCATTTTTGCCCTCTCTCTCCCAAACCTCCTTGCTGCTTTGTTCTTCTTGACGCCGAACTTTGTCATCGATCCTGAGTGTGCTGCCATGTAGATATGCTGAGCTGTATTCCAAACCAAGCTCTCTGTTGACCTTCTTGTCTGGCTGGAGCAGATGTTCAGCGACAAAGTCTGCCTCATGGTCACAGTCGTATCTGTCCTCAGACGAGGGGAATTTCAGGCCATTCTCTCCTTCTGCTGCCATCAGTTTTGCCCGATGAGGGTCCCATGACTTGGAGCGGTGACTAGTTCGTTCCTTTCTACCAGACACAGATGTTTTGCCCTGTTTGACTTCTTTGGCCTCTCGTCTTCTGTGCTCCCTGTTGGTGGGAGCTATGTTCTCAGCATCCTTGATTGGATGAGTCTGGAAAGGATTATCAATGCGTTTCTTGTAGAGACTCTTTCCCTCAACATTCCCAGGCTCCTCTACTTGATCTGCAGCATCAGCAGAGATTTCTCCCCTAAGCCTTGTTGGAATCAAATCCTCCTCATCTGGATAAATGTCGGAACATATGGGGGCCTTGCTTTTAATCTTCTCTTTGTCCCTTTCCCTTTGCTTTTCTCGAGATGAGTGGACCCTCCTCTTGCTACGAGAGAGCTTCTGAGACAATCTTTTCCCTCCACCGGCTTTAGACAAGTGGTGATGCCTGTGTTTGGAGTAAGTTAGGATGTCGGTTGACATTCCCTTGTTGACTCCCTTGTCTTCGCTGTCCAGACCTCGATCCAGAATCTTGTCCACTCCCCTTTCCCTCCTCTCCTCCAGTTTCTTCATTAGGACAGTGTGCCGTGTCAGGTTGTCCACAGTCAGTTCAGGGTTGATGCGTTTGATGATGGCATGCTCCAGGTCTCGGGGCAAGTTGTTCAAGTCTTCCTCATCTCTTACAGGCCACTCCTCCGGAGGGAACTGACCTGAAAATGATGCATACTCCTTCTTTGGCTTCTCCTTTTTAGCTCCGTTCCTCCTGAACAAGCTGAGACCGAACTTCCTCACAGGTTTATCCTTTTCTTTCCGATTTGTGGCATTTGTAGTGGCTGTTGTTTTGCTGATCTCACTAGCTTGGCAGTCAGCAGCTGTGGATGTGGACTGATGCTGCACTGAGGGTTTATGATCTGACGCGCGGGGCCACTTTAGGCTTCTTCCCGTGCATTCGCTTATGGACACAGACACAGAATGCTGGTCGGGAACAGTGGAGGGAGGGACGGTGGCCGTTTCAGTGGCGGCAGTGGTGTTGGGGGAATTTTGATGAGGGCTAAAACAGCTGCATGACCTGCAGTGGGCGACAGGGACTGTTTGAGTGCCCTCAGTGCAGACTTCATTGCTCAAAAGGTAAGTAACAGGAGGGGTCAGAGGAGGGTCATCTGTTGAACCAGAGGTCCACCAGTTCTTCTCTCGAACCATGTTGTTGGTGATGAAATAAGTCTGAGGCGTGACAATGAAGTAGCCCTCGCCGGTGTGGTAAATCTTGCGCTCCTTGATCAGAGTTCCGAGTGCGTTATAGAGGATGTCCTGAGTGGGAATGGTTATCCCTAAGACACAGAAATACAGAAGAGTGTGACAGACATTGAGTGGCTAAGAGGATACATTTTATCTAGCCACAAGATGATTCTATCAATCAAACTAAAGTACATTAACATGTATGTGTTGTTTAAGTGATTTTTTTTTACTGTTTTGATACTTTCAAATTATATATTGTGTCTTTACAATAGTATTTATGCTCATTGAACTTTAGTCATCTAACAAACACATACATCAATGTATTCACTTGGGTTTAAAGTAAAAAAACAAACACAAAGTAGTACTTTATAAAAGGAAGAACAATGATACATTGTTTTTAGATTCCTTACAAAAAAAACCCTAAAAAGTTTTGCATACTCATGTATTCAGCCACCCTGAGCTAATACTTCACGGAACCACTTTTTGTTGCAATTACAGCTCCACGTCTTTTTACTCATTCACAGAACAGCTGCATTTATGTTGAGATTAAATTACACACATATTGTTTACTAGTTGGGTGGTTCCTGAAGGCAATTGGTTGTGCTGGATTTTATTTGATGGTGTCCAATATAAATTGAATGAAATTTATACTTTTTGTTTGTAAAAACGTACCTTATTTTCCTTCCACTTCACATTTATGCACTACTTTTAGTTAGTCTAACACATGAACTCTAAATAAAATTTGTGGTTGTAATATAGCAATATGTGAAACGCTACAGGGGATATGAATATTTTTTGCAACCGATCTTAGACTTTTTGTAAATTCTCTCTGTTTTAATTTGACAGGAAATTTTCTTAAATGTCTGGGGATGCACTAGAGAACAGCGACTGCACACAACTGACAGTAACAATAATGTTGAAAGAGATAATATAGGTTTTGAAGGCAGTCTACAACACAAACATGCATTGTTTCTAGAGTTTTTGTCTTGTTTATTCATATAAGACAATGTAAAAAAAAAAACTTTTTGCACATCACAAAAGGACTTTGTGTTAATGTACTGAATGAGTTAAACCTTTTTCAAACCAGGCAGTATTTACAAGATTGATAACATTCTTACATAAAACAAAAAAAATGTTTACCTTTAAAAGACAGGAAAAAGAAGTATATTTTCTTAGTCTAAACATCTTCATTTTGTCTTTTTTTAAGCTATTATTAATGCATTTAAGACAGTAAAGGATTTAGATTTTAGGAAATATTTGAAGCAAAGTGTCTTTTCAAAAACATAAAGTGAAAAAATTAGGACTATGTTCTAATTTTAGATTATATGCTCACGTGTTTATATTTCATGTTCATACATAGTTGTGTAATCCTTCTTTATTTACCTCTAGAAAATAAATTGATGTAATTACAGGTAAGCCACAAAAAATGTGTTTGTTTCGAACAAAAATGTTAGGACACCTAACCCCATAACAGTTCAACAGGCCTTTCATTTGGCTTTTAATCCATAGTTATTTTATGTGAATTTCTCAGTATTGTTAAATTTCTTACTATCTAAAACTATTAGGGGAAAAACAACTTAGGGCGCTCTCATTTTTCACACAGTTTACTTTTTAGACATGACATTTGAGAAAATGTTTTATGAATTACCTGGATGGGCTTTGCTCATGTAGTTGACAAGCGCCTCCTGGGTGACGATTATCTGGGCAGAGTTCATGTCGGAGATGACAGAGCACAGCACTTCAGCCAAGGGAATGAACTGCGACTGAGGAACCGGGGACATCTGCACTGGGGAGAGGTCACCTGAAACAAACACACATCATCTTGAGGAGCGGGTGAAACAGGTGGGGCCCGCTTCAGGAGATCTAAACACACCTGGGTCGGGGAAGGTCTCCTTCCAACCGCTGCTGCCAGTGAAAACAACTCAAAGTACCGAAGTTGACATTCTTGCCCTAACCACCCTCTAAATCATGACCGTGGTGGTCTATTTGTGAGTTATATGAACCGTGCCTGACTTGCTTTTCAAATTCCAGCAATACAGAGACGGACCGCAGAACTCCCCGACTCCCACAGAAACAGCCACAAGTCCGCCTGCTGTGCAGATCAGATATCCTGCCACCCATATCACACAGCCATGCACCCCCAGGAGCAGCATTTACACAAACATGTCACCAACACAAAGAAAACGTATAGAAGTGCTACACTAGATAATCTGTCTTTATATGTACGTCTTACATAAAGTTTGTTGGAAATATATATGCATAGCAGTTCTTGCATCATTGCTTTTAATCTAGTCGTTTTAGAAACTTTGCATAACCAAAACAAAGGTTTACAGTTTTCCCACAAGAAAACCCCCCCCCAATTAAATCAATGTAGTGGTTACGTTAGATGAAGAAGGGGCCAAGCTGTCGACTGATCACCACCTGAAAGCATGTTGGATCCCTAGCATGAAAAGCTCCCCAGATGAGGGGTGTAAATTAGGAGATGACCCTGATTTGGAGATCTGAGAAAATTCCTTACTTGCTCAGTTTTAGAGAAACTGAATCTAAATGGGTCTCCAATGAAGCTTCCAGGAGTTGTGGTCTAAAGTTCATCGGTGCTGTTGTGAGGACTACCAGAAGACAGGTTGGTGGCTCCAGGTATTGGTTTTCCTCTGAGGAGTCCTAAACCAACAGACATGTTGGGCTGTTTCCATGGCTGCAGAAGCAAAAACATTAGAAAAATTTGGAAAAACAATTTCATTTTTGGTTGTTTGAGACTGAAAAGGAAAGTATGAACCATCCCAGGTGGTGTTCTACTTTGGAGGTGTTTCTGGGTGGTTTTGGGGCATGCCCCACTAGGAGACAGACACACAACTCAATGGAAGAACCATGTTTCCCTCCTCACTCTCAATGAACAAGAGAGTGCTACTGGGAAGAGTGATATCTGGGTTTCCTCTGTGACCTGAGCTCAGATAATGAATTACTATTTTCTCAGTGATAACATAGAAAGAAACAGCTATATTTGGTTTGCCTCGTGCTGCCTTGTTGAACTAGTTACTGTGTGCGTCTTGTTGGAAGGTCACTATCATCAAAATCATTGATATTCTAACAAGAAAGCAGGGGGAGCACCAAAGCAAGCCATATTGTGCTGCTGGTGAATGATTAGCAAAGGCACTGAGTTACCTCAAATACGTTTCTCGAGGGTTATATGCGTAACCTAACCCACAAGAGTGGGAAATTGGTTTTAGTTAATCAGCTACACCACACAGATATTTGAATCCCACCGCATAACCAGATGGACCTCCAACTTGTTTTTGTTTTTCCACGAGTTTCCTTGTGTGTTTTTAGGTTTTGGGTGGTTGGGCTCGGGAGGAAAATTTCTGCATAAACTATGTGGATTTGGGATAAAACTTAAACATGTGTAGTGTCTGTGTGACAGCGAGCAATTCTCCCCTCCGCCCCAGGGCCGCTCACCAGAAACATTCCCAAGCTCACACTTGAAGCAAACTAAACATTTACAGCCCTCACACTTGAGCCACTTACAGACAAGGCAGGGAAAATATACAACTAATCAAATGTGTGTCCTGGTGAAGCGTGACTGAATACACACACAGACACAGGACACTGGTACCGACAGGTCACAGCTAAAAGTCTAACTAGTCTGTTGCATTAAATATCAATAAAATACACTGAAGCCTGCAATTCTTAAATGATAAAAATCAGAAAAGTTCAAAGGGTATAGATCGTTTTGCAAGGTCAGAATAATTACATTTAACATGCATGGAATTATATGATTACTTGACTTTTTGATGAATGTGTCAAAATGGCATCAAAATCAATCCTTTGATGCTCACCGAAATGGATTTAAATTAAAAACCTAGATAAGAAATATTAAACACTAAGTCGGTATAAGAAAATATCAGTGCAGCGAGCTCTCTTAAAGCTCACAAGGCTTACAGATAAGGTTACGTCTTTATAAAATTGATCCTGAGGGATTGTAAAAGAAAAGAAAAGGGGGGAAAGAAAACATCTGCGCTCCCTCAGCTGAGACAAGGCATTAAGCTGCCTAAACCTCAGCAGAGATATCTTTATAGCAGCTGCACTCAGCAATGAATTAAAGCTGCTGACTTAGCTCCTCATTGTTATTAACTTCCTATAGGAATGTCTGGCAGGCTGTGCACATAAAGCACCAATGTTTTACCACTCTCAAGAGTCACAGATTCAACTGAGATATGACAGAAAGAAAACGTCTTTATGCCTGGGAAAAAATTTACCTAGTGCTCTTTTACAGCAGCATTAATTCCAGTAGGTTGAAAACAAACCTAGATCCAAGGATAATATATTTTCAGATACCTGCAATCATGACCTACATTAAATAAATATTTTTATTCCTAGGGAAAAAGGTGGTGTGTAACAGAAAAAACGGGACAGTGGAGGATTAGAGTTTACTGAATCCAACATTAGCAGGCGTGACCGCCAGGGAGGGTCACTGCTGTAACCGCCTTCTCTCCAGGGGGAACGGACCTCTGTGTTGCTGTAATCCAAGACTGGGAATCCAACATTACACCCTTTGTCATAGCCGGCATGAATACCCAGCTGAGTGCCATGGCAACACAGTCCTGATCCACAATGGGAGGGGAGGAACGGCGGCTCCAGAGTCAAAACAGGATGGGACTTGTGTTGAAGCGAGGCGGCATAATTTCAGTGGAGCCCCTCAAAGAGGCACCAATGGTCTGCACTCAACATGTTTAATGGAAACCACATATTATAGAAGGGCATTAATTAGTATTCAGCCCCTTTTTACTCTTATACATAAAAATACAATTCGGAATTGATCTTTATAGAGATCTCTGTGAATACAGTTGCTCTTGAAAGGTTTTGGATTATTGTTAGAGAGAAATCAGCTTTACCACAGTTACTCTAGAGGAGCTGCAGAGATTTACTGCACAGGTGGGGGAGTCTATTCACAGTCAGACAGTCAAATCTGGCCTTCATGGGGGAGCTGCTTAAATATAACTTCTGTTTTCAGAATGCCAAAACATTTCCCATCTGCAGTTTGACCAAAACCAGGCAGGAAACACAGCAAAGATGTGAAGAAAAGCTTCTAGACAGAAGATACAACACTTAGTTCATTGGCCAGAATGCATCACCCTGATGCCTATGGGGCATGAGGCTTTAGGTAAACGTCTTCTTTATTACTGAGAAATAATCCTAAAGACTTTTAAAAACATATTTATGAGCCTCATTTGAATTGAAAGTTTTCTTGTTTTTCATATCTTGTAGAGTGGCTAACAGAAATGGATCTCTACGTCACCTCAGATTTATAACTTACTGAAACAGGAAGTGATGGATCATTGAACAGTGGTGCCTAAACACTTTGACCAAATTAACACAGAAGGATAAGCATTCAGAAATGTTTCAATATATGTCTAGTTGAAGTAAAGAAAGAGGTAAATGCAGACTTTTTTTTTTCTTTTAATCAAAATTAGATAACCTCCTCAACTTTACCATCGGCTCCCTCGTCACTGCTAAATGTACCTCAGTACTTATTTGGTGTGAAACTGTCCTGATAAACAAACTTCAGCATAGACAACAGCACATTTCTCCCCAAGTCAAACTAATCTGCTGTCTAGGGAACATGAAGAAGAATTTCGAACTGACTGTTCATGTTACAGAGATGATTGACAAAGACCTTCTCTCCTCTTCCCCACTGAAATGTCTTTGGCTGATGAAACTGATCAATGCCACATGTATTCACATGGCTGTGTTGGTTAGCAGGCCCCAGAGCCACATGAATCCTATTTCAAGTGTGATTACATTAAATTTAGTCCCCTGAAAAAAAGAAAAAAGGAAGAGAAAAACACAGCAAACAATATGCAGGGCCTCTGTTAGCTGTGGAGCTCCAGATTATCCAGACTGAAGATAGAAAAGGTGAAAACTTTCCAGACATAATCTAAATGCTTCACATTTTAGGTAAGTCCATTCTAAATCACAATCCGCTGAAGTATAGATGCTGTATACGGATAAAAGAAACACGCTTCATTTGCCCACAAACACGCATTCGGAAAAGCACATCAGAAACACACGAAACAGCTAAAAGATGAAGCTTCAGGCTAATATGTCATTTCTCTGCCGTCTTGATGCCGTTTATGTTTTGAGAACAAATGCATGACTACATCTTCAGTTTAAAGATCATTCCCAGGCTTTAACAAAGCCAGTAACAGGCTCGCTTGGATTTATTGTGTCATACAGTCTAGCAAAAGCCCCATAAAATTTAATACGCTGCACATTAATTTGAAATATATTGTTCTTATTAGTCATGGTGTTGGCATCTCGACACCAACTTTGTTTTCCCACTCAAACATATCAATAAATCTTGAATAAAACTTATTGAGGAGAGTCTTTTGGGTGATCCATGACTTTTCATCAAGTGGTGTTAATGTAATTGTTTTGGGCTTTTAAACGAGATGCACGAGTAACTCTGAGGGTTAGCTATCCAAATCCCCATTAAATACACTGCACTTCAAGTTCCCTTATATGATCATCTAATAACTATGAAACCTGAAAGAGGTATTTTTGTTGTGTATATGAGATTTTATTTTATAGTAACTAGTTTCTTAGGAAATGTAATGAAATGCCTTTTTTGGAATTTACGTCTCTAATGCCGCCACTACAATAGTGCATATCATCACCTTCCTAAAATAATGGTCTATGTCATTTCTTTGCCAAAAGTGTTTGTTTTCTTTGCCTAAACATATTTTAGAAAGAAAGAGGTGATTTTTTTTTTTTGCCTAAACTTTTGGCAAAAAGAAAAAGAAAAAGACTTAGGTCATTATTTTAGGAAGGTGACAAAATGCTAAACTCTTTCATGTGAAGCCTTAAAATGAGTTTAAGGACTTGTAACAAAAGTTTTATTCCTTTATGTGTGCAAAAAACATTCTGGACAGAGTTAATGAGCTTTATAATTTAACCCCTGTCGCAAATTCAACTCACACTGCAGCCAAGTAGCACATTCAACACGTATCAATTATTATATTTTACTCCAGAAGAGTAAACAAGCTAACATGGGGCACAGGACTAAAGACTTGGTCAAACTGTTTTTAGTCCTTGATGGGTGTCTTAACATTTGCTGCATGTCTTCCCCTTCTCTCTCAACCCTTTTTCTGTCAAATTACAATAAAGGTTCCTGAATAGTTCTCAGAAAAAAACATGCAAAGATTAGCTTAGCTGTTCAGCAAACCAAACCACTTAAAATATTTATGGCAGGAGCAACACTTGAGTTTATGTCTTTAGAAAGAAACAATGAAGCTCTGCATGTTTTCAGTGATATGCATTTGGAACATTATGCTAGCTTTTTTATACCCACGTTGACGCAGCATGCTCTGCAAAAACCCCACTTGGGATAAAAGATAATTATTTACAAGCTCCATTAGTTGTTCACTTGGTAACCCTGGACTCGGTATCAGTCGTCGTCAAATCTTAAATGGTTATGATCATTACCAGGACAAAAAAACAACCCAAAATCCTAACTAGGACATATATATATTTTAATGCGTTTCTTCTTGACACACGAGGACTAAACGTTTCATAAAAACAGCAATCAGCTTATATCAATGTTTATACTTTGGTTTTGTTTATGCACTGAGAATCTGGCTTGTGAGCAGAATCAGGTGATTCGCACACTGATTGACCTGATCACTGAGCAGTTTGAAACTCAAAAATACGAACTCAAGTTCTGGTTTCATTTTGACATGAGTGCAGTGTACCACACCGGAGAGTCTTTCTTCATTGCTACTTCCTTTCATTTGTTTACTACAAAAAAAATCCAACATTTTTGACTGTTCTCCCATCTAAACGCTTAAATGGATCGCAGCGGTACTAGGAAATATTGAATTACGCTGCTTGCTCTCGGGGAAGGTACGAAAAGAAACTCTTAATTCCTCCCCTCTTTGCTGTTGCAGGTGAAACCTAGCTGAAATATCTGCTTTGTTTTTCTCTCTCCAAGGCATCTGGGAAGGCTTATGCTCTCAAACACATACCCTCTTATCTTACCCCGCTATCGTCTAATCTTCTGGATTCCACTTAGTCAACGACATAATCTTCTCTCTCCCTGATCATGAACACACAGCACGACGTTCAACCCGATCAACGGCTAAGCCCCTCCCTGACTCCCATTGACTGAGACCTTGTGAGCGCCATGCTTGAGTGTATCTGCAGATTGTACATGCAAGATTTGAGGTAAGTCTCCATCGGGACAATGTCAAACATTCATACGGTGAGATTTAGTGTAATGAGAGTAGATGCTAGCTGTAATTTATGTCCCTAAAACCTCCCACAACCACTTCCCACTTTGTTTTCAGTGATTTTTCCTGCATTACACCCACCTCCCATTTGATATGTGTTTGTGTGGAGGGGGTATCATGAGTTTTTTTGAAGCTCTTTACGAGCTTGTGTCTTTCACTCGCAGAACAACACACAGATGTGGGCGTTGCAGTTAAATGACCCAATAAACTTAGTGAAAAGATCCCTTCAGAAAGCTACAAGACGCCAAATGTCTCAAGAAGCAGACCAACACAAGTTATTTCCTGCCCTTCCTTCCTGAAAGCACCAGTAGCACAAATATCGACTATGGAACGAGCTAAATAATTAACAAAATAACTCTACTGTTAGTGACTCATCGATAAGCAGTAAAAGGAAGAGTAACTGATCACTTTACAGCTGTATTGATTGACTTCCAGCGATAAAATTAGTATTTCAGACCAAATCGTGGTCACTAGGTAAATATTTAATCATCTCTATTGATGGTTCAGCATCTGAGAGGAGAGTTAATATGTTTAAACATTAAGAGAGGTGCTAGGAAAGGGGGAAGAGTCCTGATTAATCTTTGCTTACAAATATTTATGCTAAAGGAATGAACGTTAGCAACAGCAGAATAAAAAAAAAACATAAAATACAAAAAGATTCATTAGCTAAAAGGTAAAGTCGGTGAAAAAAAACACAGGTCAGTTTTGTGTTGTTTCATGTCACCATGGAAACCTTTAGTATGGCAGCGACCTGCCAAACGCAGCACAAAGACAAAGAGGGAAAAGGAACAGCAGCAGAGGGGCTGCATGGGTGCCTGAAATCCTTATTTGACAAAATGCTGCATTTTAATGTTCATCTGTGCTGGCAAGAAGACACAGAAACCTCTGAGACTGATCCATTCAAACATCTCAGCTCACATAGTTTGTCACCACAGAGTAACTAGAACAACCCCTGGAGCTGAAACCTCATTAAATATTGTTTTCAACACATGATGCACACAAAGTAACGGAAAGCCAAATTGTGCTGTATTTGAGTTAGTATTCAAAGACTTTTTCGATTAATCGGCTCTGCAGCAGAGACTGGTAACAACTGCATGTTGTTACAAAGAACGCGAAGTCCTGATTTACTAGTTTGTAACTTAATATCAAAACATCCCAACGCCAGGAGACACATTAAAAACCCAACATTACCCCATCGTTTTTACTTCGGTCCTCTTCAGATTTCATAGACCCCACCCCATATCTGGTTCCCTTCGACTTTTATGGAGCCAGAAATTAATCCGGAGTCTGTATAGGCCCACAGTTGGTATTCATAGCAATCTGTTTCTCATTCACCCACACCCAGATAGAATAGGTTTAAGGCTAGACCTTTTAGTTTTCTAGTAAAATCTGATATGAAATCCGCAGACGTAAGTTGGAGAATGCATTTAGAGCGAAGCAAACCATCTTTAACGTAGATGTAAAAACTCTATTGCAGCAATAAATATTGTTATAGTCAAGATGCTCTAATCCAGAGGTTCCCAAACTGTGGGGCACGCCCCCTAGGGTGGGCGCTGTGCCATTGCAGGGAGGGGGGAGGGCGGGAAGCCGTCTGGATGAAAAAAATAATAAAACATGAATGCTGTATGCGCTGGGTTTTTACCTTAGAATGGCCAACTTTCTGTTATTCCTCTGTCAATTTGATACAGTAGGGGCTTTCACACTTCCCATATCTGTGTCCTCTGTCATTTTTACTGCTGATAAAAATCGTAACGTGTTTTTCCGAGCCACTTTTAAACACAGCATGAGCGCTACGACACTCACTCTGGTTTACACCTGTGCGGCAGTGAAGGAGACCTGTTGCTGCTGTGCAGAGCTACGCAGATGTGTTAGAATCACGACAGCAAACCAGCAAAACGCAAAGAACTTTTCACAGTTTTTCCCCCAAACTAACCAACTGAGTTGAGTAAAGCTGTTGGATGCAGGTAATGTTAGCTAAAGGATGACTAGCTAATATCAATACAGCACCTTAAGTTTAACAAGTAGCCTGTAGGCTACTGATGTTGTCTATGTTCAACTACATACATTCATTTTGCCCCCAAAAAAGACCTCCCTCCCATCCCCCCTCCCCCCGCAGCTCACACAACAACCAGACAGCCATTTGTAATCCATAGGGGGGGCCCAGAAAAAGTTTGGAAACAACTGCTCTGATCAATCATGCAGGGATCTGTATTTAGCAGTTTCTTATTGGGACTAGTGCTCAGCAGGTCAAATACTAATAAAATCAGAGTTTTTTTCCTGTTAAAGAAAAACATCAAAGCTAAGAACTGTCATTATTTCATCTAGAAACACATCAGTCTTATATATATATATACTTTGTTTTGAGTTCAACTAAATATCAGATTAGCTACATGTGATTTGGTGCATAACTGAGGACAATAAAATATACAATTGAGAGTATTAATGACACTAAAGTCTTTGTTTTTGAGACTAAAATGTAACTCCAGCCAAATTCTCAAGCTATGGTTCTCTACATCTTGTTCATTAACTCTGAGTCTAAAACAGCCTTTATTCAAATAGAGTGTAATAGTGTGTGTGTGTGTTGTCATTCAGAGTTCATATGATTCATTCAAGAATGCTGTGCTACTTTACTGATTTGCATTGTTTTGAGTCTTTTTCATAGATTAACTGTATCATCCCATAGGCTCTGCATTCCCAGAAAATCCTGGAAAATAAAGACAGGAAATGGAGAAGAGGAGAGCAGAGGAAGAAAATGTAATAAAAGTGCAGCCTGAAGCTAAACCTGGGATACCCTGTTTGCAGGTTGTCGGCATTTCTCCGACGACACCTCACCACTAAAACAAAGACACGCACAATAAAAGTTGGTTTCACCAACTATTAATCAGGACTGATAACATTCATTGGTTGCAGATGAAACCCATTTCCTGCTGTTTAACTGGGCTCACGCTGCAGCTGATCCCTGTGTTTATTATCTTAGTTCTCAGAGCATTACCTGCCATGTGATGCATTGCTTTTTAATGTCCGACAAGTGGTCCACACACACAATTTGGCATAATTCTTCCAAGCCTTTTTCCCTTTTCTGTTTAACCACAAAAACACAGCATTCTACTAATCACAGAAACAAGTAGTACATGTTCCAATGCAACGTAGTTTGACAGCAGCAACAGGAGAATTTAAAGATAAGTCTCCTTACGAGAAACCTAAGAACCTGCAGACGGGATTAGAGGTAAACCAACATATCGACCAGCCAATAAATTAGGTTGGCTGATATTCTGGCTCAAAAACAGAACACCGGTCTGTGTGAGCTGCTGGGGGAAAAAAAGTGCAGAATTTAATTTGTTTCAGGAGTTGGAACCAGCATGGTATCACGCATGGGTTATGTAAGTCGACACAGTGCGAGATTCGCTAATTGTTGTGGAGAGCCAGCGATTTTTTAGCAACTCGACCGATAAAAATGTGTTGTGTGCAAACACCAAAGAGACTGCTTCAGAAGCAGAGATCTCCGAGTCTATTAGGCATCAATTTGCACAATAAAAAAAAAGAAAATCTTTTGGTATTTTTCAAATTATGTGTGGGACACAAAAAAGAAGGGGATTCGTGCAAGAACAGCCACTGGAAGGTAAAATGTCACAGTGCTATTTGCTTAAGAGTTTATACCAACAAGCTTAGAAAGTACAAATTAGAACTTCAATGTAAATCAGAAACACCTTCTGTTTTATCATTTATGATAAAACCTCCAAAGTTTTACTTCTTGAATTGCTATTTTTGAGTCACAAATATTGTCAGATCTTTCTGAAAACATAACATCAGACAATTACTAAACAATAAGTCTCAGCATCTAATGAACCAACAACAGAAGACTGATCCCCATCTAAACACTTACTTCTCGACTAAACAGATTTGACACAACAGTCAGCAGTATGGTTATGTTTTTTTATTGTGGCCATTAAAGTGGCAACCATGGTGCTGTTCAGGGAGGTTTCAATTGGAGATGCAGGAGTGCCCAATAAGCAAAGAACACCTGGGTACCATATCGATGCGTGTTTCTCCATTTGCTCTCTGAGAAAAGCCCTCTGAAGCCAAATGACCTCAGGGTGGCTTGTTACCAGCAAGGTTGCACCCTTTGACCCCTGCTGCTCAGTTAGGACAGGGTGGGCCATTTAGAGCCAGCAGAGCTCAGCAAGGGGTGTCATGGTTAATAAGCTGACATCTGGAAGAGTTATGACCATTAGTGGAGCGCTCTGAGACTTTGACCAAACATCCTCATGAAAGGCAACACCCCCTGCGTTAAAACTGCGCTTTCAAGTCAAAAGAACAGAGCAGCAACGAGGCCTGCTGCGGTATGAGCAAAGTAAATGACCTAAAGCCTAAATGAAGCATTTCAGGAATGTTTCACTGCTTCATGGCATGGTGAGGTAAACGAAACATACTGTTTGAAAAGGAAACCAGGCTTAAAAAGGAGAGCAGAGCCATGCTCTAGTCTGTAAGAGTCACAGCTGAGGAGGTTTGTGCGGCATGCCAAGCAGTGCTTTCAATGGCAAAAGTGAGAATTGATTTGTGGCAAGAAAAAGAGTCAATTAAAGAGAATGATTATAAGAAGGACACAGGAAACTTCCTACCCTGGTTCACGGCATGGATACATGCTCCTCCTGTCACTAAGACAATGGTAGGACTGTAAATAATTAAACCAGTAAACGTCACTATGGAGCCTTAAGCTTCAAAAGGAGAGTCGGTATATTGTTTCCAGTGTGAATGCACAAACTATTTTCAATTCAAAAAATTTAGGTAAAGTATTCATTAAGTGTTTTACACAGTGGAGAAAAGCATTTAGCTGGTAAAGACATCCTGCCTTCAAACTGCGCCAACAAGGATCATTACCAAACTATATAATGGTTTTGAAGACATGTTCTTTCATTATCTCCAAATGGCTGCACAGTGGCACGGCTGTACGCACGGCTGCCTTGCAGCAACAGGATCATGTTCAAATCCCTTTCTGCATGTTCTCCATGTACATGCTTGGGTTCTCTCCAGATACTCTCGTTTCCTCCCACACCCCAAAAACATCACATATTCAGTTTCTCTAACTTGTCCTTAGGTCTCTGGGCATCCGTACATGACACTGTGTGTCCTTGGTTTCCATGCCAAACTAGAACATGCCAGTTTGTCTCAATTGGAGGTAAACTGAGTTGCATGGGGGGTGAGGATGGTGGAATAAATATGGAACAAAATATATCAGTAGGAGTCATATTGACAATGTGCTCTGGTGACACAATAAATACACAAAAAGCAAAATGCAAGGTACTGACAATACACTTTCACATTGTCACTGTATTTGTCAAAATGTTTATAATATATAAGTGCCTTTTTTTTAACCCGATATGCAACAATTATTCCTAATGTAAGTAAAACACACAAATTTTCAAGTTACAGTTATAAAAAAGTTACATGCAACATTTATTGCTATGATTTAATCTGATACAAAGCAGAAAATATCTAATGTCTACACACTCTACTACTTGATGGGGTTACAGACATCCCATGACAAATCAGAATAAAAACCCAGTAAGTGTTGTAATTTTTCCACTTTTCATGCAGAATAAAGTACATCATTGTGTCTTTTTACTAATTACAGAGTAACTGTAATGTGTCTTCTTACACAGTGATGTAAAAAGACACATCATTGTGTCTTTTTACTAATTACAGAGTAACAAAAATGTAACAAGCTAATATTTCCTACATGATTAGCAGTGTGTTTCTGTTCAGACAGCCAGCCTGCAGTCGGAGCTTAACTACTGTGGGTTTAAAATGTAATAAAAGTGACACTCCTTTAATTTCAGATTTATCAATGAATGAGTTTTTTGGCAACAGACCTGTTTACCAATAAAACAATGCAGGACTCCAGGCCCTCCTAGGTATTTGGAGGGGAATTAGCAGTCACTTTAAGGCCGGCTGGGACATATAATCTGTGCAGAGTCCTGTGTTTTGCCCCCTGGGTTCTCCACCCAGAAGGCCGTGCCAAGTAAACCTCTCAAGAGACACTTGCTAATCAAGTGTCTGAACCATCTCAGCAGGCCCTGAATGTGGAACATCTCAGGGTTAAATCCAAGCGCCCTGCAGAGATGCTAATTTGAAACATTTGCATTTGTGATCTTTGTTCGTTTGGGTTAATGAAGAGAATTGCTAAGAAAGACCAGGTATCTCTCCTAACCCTGAAAAACTTGCTCTCACAGAACTTAGGCCTAAGGTATCATTCTTCAATTCTTTAAATAAATCTAGTTAAGTTTGAAATCCAGCACCCAAGTTTTCACAGATGGCAGCTCCTTTAGCTCTTGACGAACCGTCACATTTCCTCCGTGTTTGTTTAGCTAGACAAAAATCCTCTGCTTTAGTCTTTTTATGTTATAAATAAAAGGGGGAAAAAAACATAACATTTGCTGGATTTAATAAAGATCAAACAATTTTGCTGACATAAAAGTTAATCAGAAACATTTATTGAAATAAGTCCCACAAAAACTGTCTTCCATTTGTCCTCTCACTCTTTGTGCTTCCTTTATGCATCCCAGGTGTTTACAATAATAAATATGTCATCTAACCAGGATCACTTTAAAGCTGCTGCTTATTATCCACGGTACAGTTAGAGCTGTCTGAACTGTCACGCTGGTCATTGCTGACATAATTTTGTAGGATGGATGAAGAGACAGGCCAACAAAGAAGACTTGAGAAACATCCAACAGACCCGATTTGAAGCAGAGCGGTCATTCCCAGTAACACTGGGGCCCATTCCCACAATGATAACAAGCCAGCCTGATCATGCTAACTCCTTCTCCTGCCTGCTTACCTCACCACTACCACCAACAACAACCAGCACCCCTCTCCACCCTGCCTTCACTTCTCCCAATCATGGACGATGGAGCAACAATCTGTGCAGACTCAGGCTGGTAACTCTGATTATCAGACCAGCAAGAAATTATCCAAGAATCAAGCGGTTATGTTGTTGTTGGTTTTTCCTTTTTTCATTGATTGGGGGTCTCGTCGGTTATGCCAACAAGCCCCAGCCGCATCTGGCTTGCTTCAGCTTCACGTCGCCTGAAAAAGCCACTTAACTTGGCGGGGCAGTAAAAGCACGTCCCAACCTTGCTCCGTCCTGGGAAAGGAAATAGGGCTGTTTGAGAATTCACTGTAGCCTATAACTCATAACATTTCTGTTTTGCAGGCTGACATTTTTATATCGGGACAATGTCAAGGCCTTTAAATTCCCTACCTGATATCAATCTAGGAGTCAAACTTCCACAGTCCCTGGCCAGCTGTGAAACGGAGAGGGTATTAATCCTGGTAGCAGGATAAGCAGCCGCAGTCAGCAGCCAGTTGCGTGGTGATTCACTGCTGACCAGCTCCCAATGAGAAGGTCATAAACAAGGCTCTGACAGCCGGCCAGAGCTGGTTTCCATACAAACTGCTGCAAAGAATTTGTTACAATGGAGCTATAGGCTGGAATGTACTGAGGAATCACCTAGTGAGCCGAATCAGACGATTTTCTACTTAATCCAGATCATTGATTAATTTGCAGGAACCTCAAAAGCCAATCTCCTTCTGATTACAGTCAAGCACCATCAGGATAACTAAAAACTCAAAGAAGTCTATTTTAGTTTCTAGTGAATTATTAACATGGATGTGAAAAAGAAAAAGCACAGAGGTGTAAGAAGCCATTTAAAAGAAGTCGTCTTTTCTATGACATATCAACGTGTGTCTGCAGCTCATACAAGCTGAGAGAGAGGAACAAAGACTTTGACAGATAACAGGAAGGGTACAGCAAAGATGCTGTACCTTGTCCTTTTAATTTGTAAAAGGGAAATTAACAAAATTTGGAAATTATTCCTTTTAGAAATCTTTGAGTCAAGATAATACTTTTTCTGGGGAATACAAATGGTAATACAATTGCTAATTACTAATGTCAGCTTGTAGTTATTTAGCTTTCGTTTTAAAATGTTGCATTGCTACTTCTCTCACACAGTTTGATGGAAGTTTAAAAAATTGACAAAACGCAGATTGAAAATCGGTCACAAAAATTCTGATCAGTATCTCAAAACTATAGATGAAACGTTTGCACAAATTTGTTTTTGTGAATTTAGAATACAAATTACTTGCTATTTTGATGGCTGTCTTGCATCCAATACATCTCTGTGTCCATGATGGCTAACTCAGTTTCACCTTTGGCCTGTACGCTGTTTGTTTGTGAGCTAAATCAAAGTTTAGGGTCACAAACTGTCTCACACCAGGATGGCGTGTCAGCCTCTGCCACACCCCCTCCTCTCCCGCTTCACGCCCTCCCATGTTCTCCCTCTGTGTGGTCTTTGCATTCCTCCATTGACTTGTCTGTGCACCGCTCAGTCTTGGCAGAGCTGCCGGGCTGACACAGAGTCAGCAAGTAGATGGTACAAACATCAAAACCTTTAATAATGCAAGTGTTGCTGGGACTGTCCAAGATCTAGCAGTTCTGAATCACAAAATCTGAATCTTACAGGTCCACTTTTTTGAGTGGAAACTCAAACTCCAGTTTTAAAGTGAGAAAATATACCATGTGTATCTCTTTGGAATAATTAGGTCAAAGACCCACAGAAGGTCGTGATTTTCTCCTGCAGTGTGTGCTCCCCACATTACCAACCTATGAGCTCAGGCTATAGGAGGCTGAATAAAGGGTTTCCATGCCTACGCCATTGTTTCATCTCAGCTACATTCTGCCTTAAAGCGTAGCCAGAAAATGGGGGCAATTACGAATGATTACACTAAGCTTTGGTAACAGTAAATCAAGAATACGCTGGCCTGTGAAGATTCTTCAGACTTCTTCTATGTGCCCCCACAGTGTTTTGAAGATTGTCTGTTAAATGTAATAATTTAATGCAGGTTTGACCACTGCTACTTTAAATTCAAAGCGCAACACAGGATGGATCCTTGACTAAACAAAGCGGCAACAAGAAAACCAGTTGTGACTACAACTGCTTGTCCCCCAGTGACAAAAACACTGACCTGGGTGGGAAGCCATATCACTCATATCTGCAAGCTAATGCTACAGACATTTTCTGGTGCAAAATATGAAAGCTTAAAAATGTGCAAAACTAAAAGTTGTTTCACAAAAATAACATTTTTAGCAAAAATTTGTTACGTAGGTTTCATCTACTGAGATTTTAAAATGTACACGTGTGTAATTAATGAGGATTGATCTAAAGTCCTTTTAATCAGGAGTGATGGAAGTTTTTTTCTGGCTGTGGCGCCCGTCCCCCACTTGTTTCTGCACACTAAGACAAGCCTACTGTGCTTTTGCTCACATAAAAGGGTCACAAAAACCAATCATGCTTGGGGAACTCAAGGAGCGATCCCCTTAACTCCTAATAAGGCGGTCTGAAACTGAAGCTGAGCTTATGACCAGCATATCTCTCCTTTAACCCTAATTCAGACCTCCCAGTCTGCTCCAGTGTCCTTTCAACCGCAGAACCGATGTGACAAAATATTTGTCACTGGTAGCCAGGACGTCCACATGCCACCCAGGTTTTTGTGTCCAGAGGGACTGTCCACGTTGGCAGGGACAATCATAACCTCACTATGAAGATGGCACCAAAAACACAACAGACAAAGATCACAAGGACGAAGAAAAACTTCAACAAAAGTTGTTTTAAGTCGTTATAGTGTGGGGAGATCTACAGTGTATCATATCTGTTCTTATATCTTTTGTTTTTCTTCTATAAATCAATTTATTTTTGTTATATTTTCTGTTTTAAAAAAACAAACATTGTTTACACAGTGATACCATTAAACCGTGGTACATTTACACAAAGTTATCAGACTGTGATAATGTCTCACCAGCCCTTGAATGCATACCATCATGTAGACAGGCTTTATTATCTCCACATTTTATTAACTAAGCCTTTTGTCATTAAGCTTAATTGAACTTTATGGCTGGTCCAATAAAACTCCAGAGGAAATAACTGTGCTCCATCTGACACTTATGTGTTAGTCTCTGTTTATAGTTTCACACACTTTTTTCCCCCCATTGTTATAAACAAATCCTAATGGGAGTTAGACACGACGTATTGAAGACACCTTATTTTCATGCTTTATTATACTTCTTTTGATTGCAGCAACTGTGTGGACTAAAAATGTAAGGCGTATCGATATGGTAAAGAAAAAAATTATATCACTAGTTACGTACCAACAGCTTTAATAATGAATCCCTTTGGTGACCTCAGAGCCCTGCGCATCCACGCTTCCCTCAGCACCTCCAAGTTGTTTGCGTTCCCTTGAATGAAAAGCACCAAGTTTTCCATCCATCCCTGAAAGTACACCTCCGCCATGGCCTTCACGAGTCTCTTATTCCAGAAACTGCGCGAGTTTTGGGCTTTGAAATCGGCAAAGATCTCCTGGCCACTCGGAGCGCTGGGTTTCCCCTCGACGGCGCGCGAACTCTCCTCGTCCGGGCCGAAGACCACGGCGAGCGAAGCTCCGGAGAGCTGGACGAGCCGCTGCTGGTGGGACATGTCTGAATGACCTTTACTTAGCTCAGGACGGGAGCGGTCATGGTCTAAATCGAAACGCTCTCGTTAAAAGACGAGTTTCCAATAGAAAACTCGCGGTGGACAGTGGATTTTGCCATGCATTCCTCTCTGGGGGCTGTGAACCCTGCAGCCAGCGCAGCAGACGGGGAGCGGAAAGGTTTGTGTCGGCTTCCAGGGGAACGAGTGACGGTGGCAGGGAGGAAGAGGAGGAGGAGAAGGAGGAGGAGGAGGAGGAGGAGGAGGAGGAAGGAAGGTTCATCAGCCCGTTAATGCTGCTGCCGCTGCTGGGACACACACACACACACACACACACACACACACAGGTGGACCTCCCACCGACTCCTCACAGGTGTGTGTCTGCTGTCAGGTGGAGTTCCGCTTCAACTACTTTAAAAGAGTTTGAAATAACAAAAAACGCTTTAAAGAAGAAACAGACCTTGTTTTAACAGATTAACAAGTATCAGAGCTGAGCTACATCTGCTAGGCAGCGTGTCAGCAATACTCACAATTATGCATTCTAATAATTTGAATGGATAAATACAGCTCTGATTTACAGTTCAAATGATTAGGAAAGGAGCCCAGAATTTGTCTACAAGTCTAAGAAAAATGTTTCTGTAATCATGAAAACTGAGACTAACACAGACCGTGTGAGTGTGGTCTTCAAATCCCAAAAGGCAAAGTTAATTTGACTCATCTAAATTCATGGATTTATTAGATTTATGTGTCTCTCTCCTCATTACTTATTTTGTCTTTGTCAGACATAAATAATTCCACACTGGTTAATTTAAGACATGGATGGCGGCCTCACGAGGAAAAATGTATTCCTAAGGACAGATGTGACAGAAACTTGACTTATAGCGTTTCACAACAAGAACTTTGCTGCAGAAAATGCTGCTTCAGCCACAGGGAGCACATTTGGTGCTAAAATCAGAACCATACCCTCCCGTGCTCCTAACCCCATTAGGCCCAGCTTTTTTTCTTTTTTTTTTTTTGATGCTGAAACAGGGACAGAGCCTGAAGCGCACACAGACACACACTTCATATAACTCAGAGGGGCCAGGGGCTTTGGTTTCAGCAGCACTCCGGCCCCTGAAAGGTCTGCATGGGCCAGTATGAGCCTCAGTGGGGCATTAGAGCTTTTGGAGGAACAGGATATTACACTTCCTCTGTACATCACCTCGGCCTGTACAGGATGAATTGTGTACAGTCTGTTCCAGGAAGTGAAGGAGGGAAGCTTAGGGAACATGAAGAAAGCTTGTCTTGATTTTCTCAAGTCTCTTAATGAGAAATTTGTTATAAAAGTTTAATGGGTGATAAATTAAAGTTTACACGCTCTTACATATTTCCCTGCCTTATTGTCTTAAAACAACATCCTATTTGAACACAGTCCAAATAAAGACAAACTTATGAGTTCTGTGGATTGCTTTTTTGTTAGATCCAACAGTTCCATGTTTTAAGTGTTTGGTAATAAAGTGTTACCAAACATTTTTTTTTCCACACTAAGCAGAACAAATCAGGTAACGCTGATGTTGGACAGACTCGAGTCATTTCTTACAAAAAAGCTTTCTCATTTCAACTCACCGTCCGCTGGGACTTACGTCCATATTTTTGAGAAAACATGGAACAAATTTTCAGTCTGGTTTATTTTGGGCCATCGTACGTAAAATCAGTTCCTTAGATTGCTGATGTCAGTATTAATTTTTTTCTATATTTACCAACTATTAGTCACTATAAATCAATTAAGTATTCCTATCGAAGTGTCGAAGTGGAAATAGAGCTTTCATTAACATTGTTGTACTGAACACAGCAGCAAGCAGCTATAGTTTACTATTTGAAAAAGAAATGTTAGTGACCTAATTAATCAGACTGAACAAAGTTGTAAAATTATGACATATTTTATATATATATACAGAGAGAGAGAGAGAGAG
>NW_006800127.1:593037-629146 GCF_000485575.1 Poecilia formosa | reverse complement strand
ACGTGAGCATTGGTCGCGAACGTTTACTGCAAACTTCCCCAGCCGGGGAAGTTTGTTCTTTGAGATCAGAGCAGTTGTTATCCAGGACAGATCTCTTTTCATGGGTCCAGTCTTCTAATGCCGCTTTAGTGAGAGCAGGAGTTGAGTTTTTTGGCTCATCTGTCTTCTTTACACAGACAAATTCCCCAGCCGGGGAAGTTTGTTCATTGAGATCACAGAACTTGTCTAGGACTGATGTCTTTTCAGGGGTCCAGTCTTCTGATGCGTCTTTCGTCAGAGCAGGAGTTGAGTCTTCATGCTCTTCTTGATACTTAACTACTGCCCACGAGAACATTGGGGGCGAACGTATACCGCAAACTTCCCCAGCCGGAGAAGGTTGTGGTAGACGTGAACAAACTTCCCCAGCCGGGGAAGTTTGTTCATTGAGATCACAGAACTTGTCTAGGACTGATGTCTTTTCAGGGGTCCAGTCTTCTGATGCGTCTTTCGTCAGAGCAGGAGTTGAGTCTTCATGCTCTTCATCGTACTCAACTCCTGCCCATGTGAGCACTGGGGGTGAATGTTTACCGCAAGTTTGTTCTTTGAGATCACAGAACTTGTTGTCAAGGACTGATCTCGTTTCAGGGGTCCAGTCTTCTGATGCCACTTTTTCCCCATTCCCTGCTACAGTCGGCTTGTCAAGGGTATTTTCTTCCCCAGCCAGTGAAGTTTGCTTCCCAGCTGGGGAAGGCTTGAAAAGGTAAGAGTCGATAACATCGTACTCGGAGTCAGTGCAAATGTTCTGAGAGCTAGTTTTTTTCTCAGGGAAAACTCCCCCCCCAGCCGGGGAAGGATTGAAAAGGTACGAGTCGATAACATCATACTCGGAGTCAGTACAAACGTTCTGAGAACTAGTTTTTTTCTCAGGGAAAACTCCCCCCCCAGCCGGGGAAGGATTGAAAAGGTACGAGTCGAAAACATCGTACTCTGTGTCATTCTGAGAAGTACTTCTTTCAAATGTTATATCGGGAAGTAGTTTGTTAAAAACTTTCTTTACTCCCGTTGTAATCATATATCCAACTCCAAAACTGATGGGAAAAAACATTGTTACTAAAGTCTTTTCCATTCTAAAAATCTTGGTAAAACAGTGGTATGGTCAAAGAGTCTCTTGTTTATTACCTGAAGTTTTGAGATGCAAGCATTCATAACTTCACACATTCTTTGATCTATGACATAGATCTATGTCATAAAAGAGGTCATAGCTACAATGAGCTGTAGATCTAGGGGAATGTCTTGCTTCTGATCGTTGCTATGGAAACAGTCAGATCAGTTCTGCATGACTCAAGCTATTAACCCTTTGCAACTGCGTCACTTAATCATTCGAGGCGCCTTGATGAACGTCGGAAGAGAAGGACGGGAGTATTGAACAGAGAGACTTAAGTTATTTTTCCAAGTTGTTTTTACCAATTTATTCATGGCTCCTTCTTTTTCGAGTGGAGATAACTTGTCTGTGAACGTAACAAACCTGATTGGGGCTCATAGACGGTGGTACTTACAAAAGTTGGAAATAGCTAGCTTCCAAACTGACCCATACTTCCTCAAATTATTGACTTTGCCTGAATTCACACCAAATAATTTATAACACGATGTCATAGAGTTCCCCCTTGCACCAGAGCAACATTGAAAATGTGCAAAAAAATGAGATGCTAATCAGTTTTTTCCAGCCATGCTAGGCTACATGATGGTGGGGCATTGTCTCCATGGTTATGAATAGTTACACGCTTACCTTCTCCATGACCATTTTTTAAATTGAAATCAACTAAATAGAAGCAATTTTAGACAGGCTGTTTTTTGACATGCTTCAAAGGAGCGTAATGGTTGTTTGATGTTCATCATGGTGGAGTGGACAGATTTCTGAAGAGCCAGATGTCACGTGCTAAGGGTCAATACATAGTTCCCAACAGTCTGAACAGGAAGTGATCAGCGCCATTTTAGCAGGCAAGCATATGTACAAAGAATAGTAGGCTCATGACTCCTAGACCAATAAAAAAGAAAATATGTGGACACTTTTGACCGCGAGAAAAAGACACAAACAAAATGGCTGCTGTCGGGATCGACCCATATGTTGAGACTGAGAAGGAAAATATGTCAAGACAAGCTGCCTCTCATCTCCTACATCCATATAGTTAACTGCCAAGTGAATACGAAGATCTTTTCCCGTAACATATAATTACACAGTAATACTTTTACATTTTCTGTCGCCTTAACATCTTTTAATACAAAAACACGGTGGACCACCGGTGGACCTTCTCGTCACCCCGACCACCGGGCTTAGCAAGTTTTCTGGGGGAAACCCTGCTTTGTGAAAGTTTCAACTACCTATATATTTATGTTGTCATTCCAAAGACCCAGATTTCTAAGTTTGCCAAGTTAGTCTTGAGCAACAAATCTCCATGCTTTCCAACAGTCTTTCAAAGTTTTACTTTTGACTATTCCTGCAGTACTTTTGCAAACTGTACAAAATCCACAGAGCATTACTCTGGATGTTAGCTGCGTCTCTTCATTGCCTCTTTCTTTCAAGTGATTTAAAGTCCAACTTTTCCTCTTAATTGTGTTCAAACATTGATTGATTTACTAATGTCTGAGTACTGATCAATGAATGTGCCTTTACAGCAGTTTATTATTTAGTGCACTGGAGGAGGTTTAAGCTGGAAAGCTGATCGCTCGCTGATATCAGTTAAGTATTCACTGAAGTCCAACGTTCAGACGTCTACTATATAATTTGTGTGCAAAATAAACAACTAATATAAAGGGCCAACCACATTTATTAGCATTTCTGGGAAAACTTGTAAAAAGGCCTTAAAATAAAAAAGCCTTCTTTATTGCAGTAGCATGAACTTACTCTTAAAATTGTGGAATAAACCAGAATTTTAATTTGAGTTTGTTTATTCACTGGGGGGAAAACAACCCATGTTTAGAAGATGTTTTGAACAATTTGCTAGTGAAATAATTATTAGCACCCCTAACAATTCTAATAAATCTGAAGCATTTTTTAATTAAGCTGAGTTCTGTCAATAAATTTCTAATTGGTTAACAATGCCTCTCTGCTTCCATATGACGTAAATACGAAACCCACAAGTCAGTAAGCAAAATGTTAAGAAAGAGAAGGTTAATGCCAGAAACAAAAAAAATATATATAATTTATTCGGTCCAGTTTGTCTCTTTTTGCAAGAGAGATCTGGCCAAGACAGCAGTAAATTATCCAAAAAATATATATCAGGAAATATTTGCACGTAGTTAACGCCAGAGATTTTGTTTGGGTTTTTAAATTAATTTTTAACAAACTACATCTTTCTGCTGCAGTCTAGGCTGAATATTATTCCAGAAAACCCCAAAAGTTTTCTACCCCTGTTCAGTTCTTCTTCTTCTTCCACCATTTACGTTTATTGAACAAAGAGTGTTGGTTTTCTTCTTTCCATGTCGAAACAAAGAAATCTCAATCTCCGTCCAACAGGCATTCTGAACATTTTTCCCCCACTTAATCTGTAAATATTTCAGTTAAAGGTGCTGGCAGTAAATAACGTTTATTTTCAATAAACAATCCTCTTTATATGGTAAGCAGTTGTTGTCTAACAGTACTTTTGCTGGAAATACAGTGAATTCTCAACACAGATAGCATACTTAGGGAATAGTCACACCAAACAACGTGAGAATTGTTTGCATTATGAGGAAGTCTGGAGAAATGCTGTCATTGTTCGATGCTGCGAGCTTCCTCCTGATAAAAATGCTGGCAGGCACTTTGTTTAACTGGAGGACAGACAATAGGGTCTTAACCGCATTCAAAATGTGAAGTCTTTTTTGTTTTTCTCAAATGTTTAGTCTGCCTGGAGGGCTGATTATCATGAAGCAAAGTTCACCGACATACAATAATGATGTGAAATTCTGCACCATAAAACCCCTGATTTTTAATTAACATACATATGTCTTCCTCTGGCTGTGCACTGGACCGGTTTCAAAGTGGTATCAGATGTCCCTGAAGTTCCAACAGCCTCGGCGTGATCACCGTGTATATTTTCCATATGATAATTTCAGTGAGCTACAGCCCTGAGCTTTAGGTTCCCGTCTCCACATTACAAACTGAAACATCTGGTCCTGCTATAGGAGGCTGACTCGCAGGACCAGAACGACCCCACAAGGCTCTCCACCCGGACCCAGAGCCAAGATTAAATATGACCCGGATCATTCCAAAGACTAAATGCAATTCTTGCATGTCCGCCTATGTGCGTGAGTAATGACTTCTGCATCGATGCAAACGCTCTCTTTTACAGGTCTGCATGCATGTTGGAGGGAGTGTCACATTCTTGCTTGGGTTACACCTACAGTCTTAACAGAGAAAGACAAAAAATGGTCACTTCTGCATCACATGGTGGATGTCAAAGGTCATCAGCAAATCTGTTCTGGGGGATTTCCTCAGAATCCTCACCTTCCTGATTAAACAAACAGGATACAATGTGTTCAACAGATTTAAAGTTGTTGGAAGGCGAAACAATGCTTATGGCTTAAGTTACAGCACCTTGCGAAAGTAACTTTCACTTTTCCATATTGGACACTTCATTGTATGTTAATTGCATGCCTCTATAGTAGCTTTAGAAACCTAGAGGCTGAAATTTCTACCTGACTTTTTCTTGCAAAAATAGCTGAATCTCTCCAGTTTGGATGTGAAGCATTTGTGAAGATTAATGAATCGTTGACTGGGCCTTTCTAACACATGAATATGGTATGGAATGGTAACCGTTACCTTGTATTTAGCTCCATCTTTCCACTGTTACCAGCTTCCCTCTCCTGCTAAGGAAAAGCCTCCCCACAGCACACTGCCGCCACCTCCCTGTTTTACCATAAAGACCGTTCATTCAGTGTTTCTCGTCATGTAGTGTGTTACTGCTCCTTCTTCTTGCACGTGTTTACCGTCTCCTTCACAAGATTTGTGGCCACGCTTTTTAGATTTTTTTGTTTTGTTTTGGGTTGTCAAAACTCAGTGTATGAATTAAAATACTTTCCACTGTGCAGACGTATTACTCACAGAAACTGTTAGGGAAAACACAGGCATTAAAGTTTGTGGTCCTAATTTTCTAATTGATTCGCCTCTTTGCTTTTTTGGGGGGTTTTTTTGTAAGGACCTTTTTTCCCCCCTTCAAGAATGTCTTTCAATCTTCATGCCTGAATGAACACGTTTCTGCATCAGTCAAGGTGCTCTGTTATTACAATTTCATTATTTCAGCGCTCTGCCGTCGCTGCGGTGATCAAAGCCGGTCTTCTTCAGAGTCCCCTTTCTGTCTCACGGAGACGTTTAAACAAGTTACTTGTGCATGCCCGAGTGCTTCAGAGCACAAATCAACACACATCTTAAGTGAAACCTACAGAAGCTCTCTGTCTGCTGATCTCTCTTCGTAGGATCAGCAGGCGGCCAGACGAACATAATGACAGTGGTTTTGTCATAAAACGTGATTACCTTGAGACGGGACCATAATTGAAGTGTGTTGTTTTAATAAGCCTCAGACACAGAGGAGGGCAGGGAAGGTTGTTTTTTTCTTTTTAGAGGGGATGGGCTCTGTTTAGAGAAGAAAACCAAATTATACAGACTACTCAAATAGTTACGTGCTTTAGAAAGTGGTGACTGATGGATTCCAGCAGCATACTCATAAAAAAATAAACACACACAAAGGCCCTGCTGACACGCTGAAGAACACAAGCGGCGTGATGCGTGTCTCCGTCTCTACTTTGACGTTGTGTGAAAGCGAAGGGCTGATGTCATTTTGTCTTTCCAACGCAGGCTGGGTGGAGTTGTTGAACTAAAGGTACATCCAACCATGTACACACACACACACACACCCACACAGGTGCCTCGGACCGCGTTCACACACTGACGTCCCCCGCCGTAGCAGTCCGCTCCTTTGAGCAGACATGACAGTCTACACGTAGTGAGGGGACATTAGGATTCAAGATGAGGCATTTTTGGGGACTAACGTCACCGCCTTGATTTACGACTCAAATGAAAGGACTATAAACAGTAAGACGAGCTTCTCTTTGAATTTATGGTTTCATGGTTTCAAGACTCGCAGCGACTCAAAGGGAAGGCAGGATAAAGTTTTCAGATGTTTCTTTGCTGAAAGTAATCATCGGATTACTGGGTTAATCGTGTCAACAAAACGATTAAACGCGCAACAGACGGACATATTACAGGAATAGCAGGATTATACAGGCATTAAGAGCCTTCTAAAATAAGAAATCACTGTTACCGTTGTCATCATTTTTATCCATCCATCCTTGATATCCGTCTTTATTATTGACGTGACAAAAGAAAGTCCATTAAATGTCATTATTATCATTTCACTCGCTATCTAGAATAATTTCTAGTTGGCAAGTGAAAAGTAAATGAAAAACAAATGCAACTCACTGAAATGCTCCAGTTAACAGATAAACATGCAAAATATAGATACAAAGTTTTCACTTCTTGTCTGTGCAGTTTACACGGGTCCTATATTAATTTAATGTTAGTAACAATATAAGAATGTAACAAGTGTTTGATGGGAAGCAACATGATAAAACAAAATTCAAAGGATGCGGCTCAGAGTAAAGGCTGGGAAGTTACTGTTCTGTGACTCCGCAGATCCAGTGTAATGAATTTCAAATGATAGCCAATACTTTGGAACATCATCTGACATTTATTACATAAATGGAAACATTAAAGTCTTTGTTTTGAAGTGAAAAGGCTGAACACTAATAGAACGGGCTCACAGTGCTCCGTTCCTCAGGCGGTCGTTCATGAAACAGAAGACTTTCTCTGGTGGAAATTAGTGCAGGGGGTTGGGGGGGGGAACCTATCTGTGATTTTTAAGACACATTAGACTCTCTGCATCTTGATAATCTCTTGCTGTTTTACTTGATTTCTTCAAGGAACGCTCACGGTTGCAAATCTTTTTTCCTCCACCTTTTATGTTTCACTCATTGGCCTCGAATTTCCATCCTAAATTGGAATCAGACACGTCAGCAGACTGATGACTCCACCATCATCAAGGCCTCACTTCGCTCTGTGATGTGTCACCTGTCACCAAATTAACTTCCTGGCAGATCCAAACCCAAACTGAAGCTTTGAAGTGAGGGAGCAGGGCCTGTAAGTCTTCCTGGCAATGCGACATCAAAGACATTCTCAGCATATGAGCTTCGTTAAAAAAAGAGTCCAAAATACAGTTCTTCAGCTGGGGTTGGGAGACATGAAGTAACACATACCCAGACTAAAACATAAACGGGGAATCGGGCTGTCAGGAAGAGCGGACTTCCACTACCGCCCCTCCTTCAAGGTGATGTTGGACGTCCAGGAAATGTTTCAGGGGGNCTAAAACATAAACGGGGAATCGGGCTGTCAGGAAGAGTGGACTTCCACTGCCGCCCCTCCTTCAAGGTGATGTCGGACGTCCAGGAAATGTTTCAGCGGGGGTAAGAGGGTTTCCTTCCTGGTGTGCACAGGAAGACGTGCTGGACGGAAAGCTGGAGGATGCCTGTGTTGGCCTGGATGTGAAATTTAGGAAGTGTTTGATTTATTTCTATTTTTCCAATAATAAATCACCTCACATCAGGACAACATGACCTTAACAACGTGCAATGTTTTCGAAGTAAACACAAAACTAAATCTGGTCACTTTGTTGTGGTTTGGTTCAATCAGCTTCAGTTCTTTCCATTGTAATGTTTGAACTTTTCACAAGCATATTTTTCATTTTTATCCAGTCTCCCTTTGCCGCTCATGCTCCTCCGCAGCTGTTCTTCGTGTTAGTTAGTTCCCCTCACCTGTTTGTTTTCCCACTCTCCTCGGGATTTCTACCTCCAGCTTGAGTTCTTTCATTCTCCGACTCGTCCTCTCAATGTTCTGCATTTCCTGTCGGCCTGTTTGTTTCAGTTGGTTCATTAAACTCCATCATTTTTGTCTCTTTCACAACCATAAAACATGACATTTAAGCCCAGGATCAAAAGAACGTTTGGGTTATTTCTAGTGAGACTTTGAGATATAAAGTCAGCAGAAAAAGTAAGGGTTCTTTAACGATTGTGGGGGGATAGTTGGAAAAGAAAATCCTGATAATAAATCAACAAACAAATTCTGATATTCACGTTTGTTAAAGCCAAATCTTTTGCACATGACCCTGTCATGCCGATATTAATTCAGCTGGTATCTGACATGCAGTAGATGCTGGTGTCTGCATGCAGACATCTGTCAGGGAGTCTGATGCCAGAAGCCGACTCATCTTCGGACTCAGCAGAGAAAACTGTTTATTCAGGCAAAAAGAGCTAAAACGACATTTATGGCTTGATTTGTTTGGTTTGAGTTTTCAGTCGTACGTCTCTGAACACCTGCAGCTTTCACTGTTAATGTTCCTTGGCTTTACCGCACACACCCTGTTGTCCTAAAGTTGCCTTTGCTCTTGTTAGTTTTCACCTGGCTGCGCTCTTCTGAGCCGTTTTACAATGGAAATGTTTGTTTTTGCAGCTTGCAGGCGGGTATCAACAATCCTTCCAGTGTGTAATTATGCCACGGAGTGACAAGCTTCCCTTCAGGGCAGGCATACAGCAGTGTTTAAGGAGTGTCTGCTTTTCCACCGACTGTAAATGTAGATGTGAAGCTCAGGTGAATGCTTGGCTTTGTGTGACTTTGAAACGGGGAATCGGGTTTTATGGTTTAAAGTTGCAGCGTGGTTCCACCTGCCCATCATGTCCCATCACAGGTAGCAACACTTGTGAGTGAACAAGTGGTCATCCGCACAGGTGAAGCGTTCATAAGCTCCCCAGAGACACATTGGGAAAAAAAAAAAAAGAAGAAGAAGAAGAAGTCCAGACGTGGAGCGTTCTCACAGTGTAACCCAGTATTCCCAGTGAAAAGCTTTTTCAGAGCCGGATCGTTTCCTCAACAGCTCCTCTACTCTTGCCCGGCCGCTCTCTCTCTCTCTCTCTCTCTCTCTCTCTCTCGAGCAAGCCGAGCTCCTTCGGCTCCAGCCGAACAGGGGCCCCCCTCTCCTCTGCTCCACTCCTTCAGGGGCCCGTGCAGGTAAGCTGAGGAACACAAGCAGTGTGGCTTCAATGGAGCCTATTATGTATCAATTACCTAGAAAATCAAACAGCACGTAAGAGGGGCGGTTGACTTGTTTGTTTGACTTTGGTCACAGAGATTCCTGAGTAAACTCAGGGAGCAGGAAAGGGTGAGAAAAGGTTGGTTTATCTCAGAGGATGTGAAGCGGGGAAGCTGGGTCATTTGTCATCTGAATGACCTGAATTTATCGCGGAGGAAATTCAATTCTTTGCTTCACCATGCAGACAACACGGGGCGGTTTTTAAAGGTTAAGCAACGTTTTGGACCTCCGCTCCAGTCAAACTGGGACGATTTGACTCTAGAAACTGTAACCTCAGGTTTTATTTTGGCCAACATTTTACAGTACGGCCGACGACAGAGGCGGAACCGTTCAGGAACAACGCAGAGCGAACAAACAGCTTTTACCGCGCAATCCCAGTGGGTTTACGTTGGGTGAGCAGCGGACGATTTTGACATCCTCCAGAGTTTGTGACAGCGTGGCAGCTGAAAACAGAACATAGTGTGTTTGTGTATAGTGTAGGCACTGCATGAAATACTCGCTGTACACCGCAGCCTAACAACACTGAATACATGGACATATTGAATAAATTAGAATATACTTTCAGATTTTAATAATTGTTTAATCAAAGGAACTTCTAGAGACAAGCAATGTAAATTAGCCATGTTTATTAATAATTGCCACACTTGTCCCTATCAAATAAATAAATAAATATATTAAATAAATGAGTTGTGTTTGTCAGACTAAAAGTATCATTTGAAACAAACAACCTCTAAAAACAGATATTAGATTTATTAGGCCTGTATTTCTGTATTGAAAATGTATTTTATTTATCTGAAGCAATATTCTAACATTATGTGTTATGTTTTTTTTTTTTTTATGAGCTGTAAGCAAGAAATCATCATCATTAGCGGAAATAAAGGCTTTCAAACGTCAATTTAATTTCTATAATGTGGTTCACTTGAAGATAAAGTTCCTGAAATAATTGACATGTCAATACTATTTTAATTTATTGGATAATAATAAAATGTATAAATTATTATTTTTTTTAAATTAACAAATATTTAAGAGTTTCTTCTAAGGAATGTGGATTGCGTCATACTTCATACATATTTTAATCAAGGGGGATGTGATTTTTATTGAATAAATATCTGAAACGGAGCACAATTGAGGGATTTCTGTTGTGTGAGTCTTCGTCAGTGTTTTTTGTGGTTTATGTAAAAATGATAAAAAGCTCCAAAAAACTTTGATCCAAAGACTTTGATCCCCCCCCCAAAAAAAGGGTCTCTCTGTTTGGATGTATTTTTAGGCGTGGCCCCCTATGACGAGACCTCCAGGCTGACCCAGAGTCAGCGGAAGCCCCTAAACGTCCCTTCTTGCCTCAGATTACAGTAATCTGCCTCAGATTACAGTGGAATCCCCCAGAATGAGCTGGAGGCTGCAAAAGACCTGAGATCAGGTTTTAGGTTCACCCTAAACCAAGACGATAGTCTTAGTCATGCAGTCAGACCTACAATGAGACAGTTTAAGTATATTCACATGTAAGAAAGGTCCATCATCTCCCAGACTTGAATCAAATTCAAAAAATTGTGGCAATCTGACTGAGTTTAAGCTATTTTTCCAAAAATGAGCAGAAACCCAAATGTACGTCACACTTTTCAGGATTGTGTTGCAACGAGAAAATCTCCATCCACTGGACAAAATGCGAAAGAGTCCAAGGTTTGCGAATGCTTTCGTAAAACACTGTGATTAGGTCAGGTTCTGCTCATAATGCGTCTGCACATGCTCCGCAGCTGCATACTCTGACAACCACAGGTCTCATTTTCACCAGCAGTAATCAGTTACTGAGCCAGAACTGCCGGACCCCCCACCCAATCCCAGGAAGCTTTGGTCCTCCGATGAAACGGCCTGATTGTCAACAGACCCGTGGCCCAATTGATACCAGCAGGGGTCAAAGAGGGCAGGGGTGGGGAAGTGGCCACAAAAGCCTTCTGTCTCTCCCTGGCCATGGGGTTACCTGGCCGGTCCTCTCTGCTGGGGTCTTATTTCACACATGCACACACGTGCATGCCTGTGAACGACCACTCAGCAAACAATCACACACAGCTGCTGTGGGAGTGTGTGTGAGGGGAGCGCGGCGTGGTTCACGTCCGAGACAAATGAGGCCTGTTTGTCGAGCGTTCACAGTGGCAGATAGTTATTGTTCTCCAGGAAGTGACACGGAAAAGCCACAGGAAATGTTTTTCTCCCTGGTAGGTGTTGCAACGTTGTCAGAGGAACAGATGTAATATTCGGCGCCTCGAAAAAATTATTATTTCAGAGAATGTTGAGAAGCAATAGGAAGTGCAGTTTCTCTTTTGTGAAGTTACATGTGTCCCTATGAAGAAAAGATTATCAGGAATGCTGCAAATAAAAATAAAACAGATATTCATTGAACTTACAACCATAAACTCCAGTGGGTTTTATCTAATTTATGAAATAGACCAACGCAACGCTTTCCACATTCGTGAAATGGAAGGAAAACTATGCCCAGTTTTCAATTGTTTTCTTTTCTGTAAGTCAAAATATGAAAAGAATGATGCATGTTTTTATTCAGGACCTTTGAGTTAATACTTTATTATCAAAATCCAGGTCTTGAGTTTTTGGTGTCCTGCAACGTCCTCTAGTAACATGGAACACTTGGCTCCTTTTCATGGATGACCATGTGTACGTAAGGTTTTTCTTGAGTTACTGGACACTGTTTACTCATTAGGTGACTTCTGCAGACAATTGGTGGGACAGATTCACAGATTCTGCAGTTTCAGAGTAGAGGAAGACAAAGGCACGCCGTACTTTTCAGATTTTCATGTGTAAGACAACTTTAACAGATTCTTCTGGAAGAAAGACTACATTGATTTCAAAACCGGATCTCAGTTTAACCAGTTTCCGTGAAAACAAATCAAATAAATTGCAATTCAACCGTTTTTCTACTTTTAATACGACGGCGTAATAAATCGCTCGCTATAATTATCGATGGCCTTTTAATGTAAGGGCTGTTTTACAGAGGAAAGGGTGGAGCTGTGTGCTTCTCCTTGTGACCAAAAAGGCTTGGAGAACAAACTCGGCTTTCCATAAACAACAACTCCCATCAGAGGAAAGAAAAGCTTCAAAGGTAAGCGATCTGCCAGAGGCCGACGGGCAGGAACCTCCCCGCTGCTCTTCTGACAACATGCAACATTAATGATATTCCTCATCTGAAACGGATTTACTCACACACACGCACACACACACACACACACACACACACACACAAAATGTCTCTCCAACTTCACGGGCAATGTTACTGATAAATGATTTGACCTCTTAAAAACCTCTCATGTGGGGCCAAAAGTCAGACGACAGAGAAAACACTTTGTGTCACGATACGCGTTTCGTGAAGAAGTTTGAGCAGAGTTTTTGTCCTAGGCGGCCAAGTTGTGGCACCGAACAGTGATCCGACACCAAACAGTGAAGCCTACAAGCAAGTAGCTGCTTGCTGACAAGACAGGATTTAGCGCTCTACGAAGGGCATCTGTTGCTACTGAAAAGTCGCAGAAAAGAGGACATTTTTATGTATATTTGTTTTTGAGAAGACACCCACGGTCCATACCTCCCTATCTACGCAAGATTATCTATCAACAGGCGAGAGGCAGGACACACTCTGCTCTGTGCTCCTCTGTGATGGACAGGCCACGTAGGGCAATGCGGAGAGATACAAGACTGACCCGTGGACACACACTCACTCATGAGAGAGACTTAGAGAGACCAGTTGACAAACATGTTTTCGGACAATGGGAGAACATGCAGAGTCCATGCAGAAAGACCCCAGCCCAAGATTTAAACCAAGGATTTCCTTGCTCAAAAGCAAAAGTGCTAGCACCCACTTTACTGTGCAGCCTGGAGCTGATTATGAATGTTTTTTGTTTTTTTTGTCAGCTGAATTGCTTCTAAGAGCACAAATAACTAGCACATATAATTTTATTGTCAATAAAATAGAAAATATGTTGTTTTGGGGGGAGGGGGTTGTTTTGCTGCGGCAAAGACCAGATATTCTCTGCCAGTGCAGACCAGAATCATGTGGTTTTGACCAAGAAACGCACCACAAACACAAGACTTTCTCACATCTGTATAACAGCTTTGCAGACAGAAACAGAGGAACAAAGACTCCGGTCTCATTTCTGGTCTAAACAGAGGAAACCACCTGTTTAATCGATGTGAGTCATTCAACGAGTTCATATGCCTCAAACCTCTGAGGCATACGCGTCGGGTCATCTACAGTATGTGTGACTGCTCAGGGACGTGCAGAAAGATTTCAGCCATTACCACAAAACGGCTTCTGTTCTTACAAAGGCACAGCAGACCTGGATAAACAGTCATTGCTCGGCGTTGCCTTGCACCTACAGGTTCCTGTGCTTTACAACGCCAGCAGAAAAGGAAACACAGGGTGTACAAAGCGTAAATAATAATCAACCCTTTTGTTCGAGCATTTGTCGCTTTTTAAAAACAGATTTTCAGTTCAGTTTTAATACCTGACAATTTTCACAGGCACACTGTTTTAGGTTCGTAAAGCCACCTAAACCTGACCGATGAATCGCTCAAAACATAAGGCAGCGAAACCCGGTGATCTATTGCTGTTTACACACAACACACAAGCAACTTAGCTGGGATGTTTAGGTACTTTCACAACTGCTTGTTGCAAAGACAAATTTATTAAATCTGCTTCCTTTTCTGCAGCTGAAACAATGAAGAAAAACACAAGAGATTACTTATTTTTCATTGTTTTGCTGCATAGTTAAACACCATCACACCATCTCCACCGTGTTTACTAGTAAGTGATGTGTTTTTGTTTTGAGCTTGATGAAATGGGCCACACAGCTTCACTTTTGTCTCCTCATGCCACAGAATATTTTGTTAAGTCATCAAGATGTTTTTGGCAAAATGTGTGACGGGCCTTTGTTATGATTTCGGTGTCTGGCGTTTTCTTTTCTCACCTGGCGGCCATCTTTGTGCGTCCTCTTTCTTTCTCATTGTTGAATCTTGAACACCGACATTACATGAAGGAAGTCAAGTCTGCAGTGTTTTAGATGAAGAAAACACATTCACTGTTTTGAAGGGTTTTTTTTGTCCAGTTTTTAATTTTACAATCCCTTTTCAAGGTTTAGACTGTAAATCCTTCAAATAGAAGTATAAAATTTAGATTCCTTTAAAAGAAAAAAAAAGAGCTGGAGCAAAAACGACTAGATCATAAAAGTTTCTGACTCCAGTTTAAATTAATTTCACAAGTTCAGTTTTCCATTTCCTTGAGTGACTTGCATATCGGTGCTGCATTGAGTGAATAATGGATAAACTGTCGTTTCTTTAAAAATATCAAAGGACCATAGAGGAAATAGTTGATGCCCAAAACATTAATTAAAGTCTCCATTTGGGCAACCATTCAGAAATGGCAAGTGATTTTTTTTTAATAACTTGTAAAACCTGGGCTTTTTAGTCGTTTGCTTTTTCACAGGCTGTAAACTCTGCTGCCATCTTCTGGCGAGGGGATACAATGTCTCCTGCCCCAATTTTATTTGATAATTTTTTTAGAATGATTGTTTTCATCCCTCCCAAAAAATAAATTTAAATAGACTATATTTTATTGTTAAACAACACACACACAGACACAATGTAGTGTTAAAAGGACCACTTTACTCTTGCACAAGACATCCAAAGAGTACATCTTCAATAGAAAAATAAAATTGCCTACTTTGGAGGACATTAAATGTAATCAAGCCTCTTTTTGTTTTTTATTTTCTTAGAAACAACCGAAACCAGCACACAGTTCAGAGATGGATTTCAAAATGTTCAGGCTCATTCCTTCAGCTGAACACACATTCATTGAGATTAACTTTGGGTTCATGTTGCGTTTCCTTTCATCAGAAAAAAATAAAATAAAATCAGCAAATGCTTGTCACAGTAAAGACAGGATGCACTGTGCCTGGCGGAGCAGTCAGTGGGTGAAAACAGTCAGAACAAAGGTCCAAGAGAGGCAGGAGCCATGCATAGCCATACGTGTTTAAAAAAAAACAAAAAAACATCAGAAACTTGTTAAACTAGTCAAACAGAAGAAACCACCAACTGAATGTTAAAAACATAATTGGGGCAAACAGAGGAGAGCGAGAGAAATTTTAACCAAAACCACAAAAAGCTCCTCCACACCTTCTCCCTCCAGTCAGTTTATTTTCATTATAGTTCTCTATGAATTATCCAGCACATAAATAGCATCATTATTGCTTGTTAAAAACAAACAAACAAAAAAACCTCATGTACCACTCACACATACTGGCATTTAAATCCACAATACGGCACTTCATTGGCCATGACAAAGCTAAAGCAACAGCAAAACGAAATGTTAGCAACTGAACCTAAGTCAGTTTGAAAATAAGCGTTTCAACGCTTTGTCCTGGTTAAAATGACTCAACGGGAAAAGTCAACAAAAAAGGGGGTCAAACTTCAAGCAGGGGATCTAAACTTCTCAGTTAAATTATACACATACCTGGGAGACAAAAAGGCTCAATTAAAACAGATTCAAGTGACACTTTCAGGGTATATTTACAATTTGATATCAACATTACAGGTTGGCTTCATCTATCCGAAGTTACTCGTCAGCGCCGTTTGTCTGCGACGTCTGAATGGAATCGCTTGCAGCCTTCTCGCCAGAATCGCCTCCTTGATCCTGAAAGAAATGACAACAATCGGAGTGTGTGAGCTTATTGTAGACGACACACAAAACGTGAGCCTGTAGAGCGTGACGTTGACCACTTCACACCTTCTTTAGTACATCCAAAAGCCCATTGACCGTGGTCATCAAGGAATTAGCAGAGTTGCTCATCAGCTCGTAATAGACGGTTTTTTTCTCCTTCACGGCTCTCAGGGTCTCTTCGGTTCGGCTGAGCGCGCTCGTCACTTCCTCCAACTCCTTGCTTAGGGATTTGTTGGCGAGTTCTAGCTGAGCTTTAAGCTTTGCATCCTCCTCTGGGAATAAAAAAAAAAAAGATCACATTTAAGGATGAGGGCAAGAAATGATATAAGTTTGGCTTAATTTAAAACAGATTTAGTAAAATAGAAAAGACGCAAAATAATTTGGATAATTTTGTCAGCTTCTGCTGTTTTTAAGCTGAAAAGAAACAAGTTAAAACAAATTTTGCTTTTGCATAGGAATGAAGATTGAAAGAACTAGGTTTATTATATATACAAAATATGATCAGTCTTTCAGTTTCTTTCTTAAAGAATGAAATTAATCAATAGCAATACAGTTAATAAATGGAAAAAGTGAAACCACTAGTCAATTATAATAAAAAAAAAAAACTTTGGGAAAAAAGCAGTTTGTTCTTCATAGTAAATAACTTTTTACAGCGTATATGTTCATTGTATGCTCAATAATCTACGTCAGTAATAAAGTAAAGGCTGTTACATTTCTTTTCCCATTCAGAGCGATCTTTATCAGAGAGCTGCGGTAAAACAAACACCTCTAGGCTCTTTAATGGGATGGTTTCTTAGCTACAGCAAACACAGTGACTAAGGTTACGACAAACGGTCATAAAGTCTACAGACTCCCAACAAAGACCTGACAGTGTTGGGATGCCTCACTCACACGCAAAACGCTAGAACCACCAAAACTTTAAACCGTTGGCTACAAAAAAAACAAAAAAAAAACACTGAGCATTCTTTAATTTGAAACATCGTAATGTGGAGATTAGATAAAAACGCTGCGGTTTGAGAACCACTAAAACTTTATGCTCAACCATTCCCGCAGTTTCAAGTTGCTTTTATTGAGTTTCCTCCTGCTGTCTGAAGTTTGGAGTAGAGGCAATTAGATCATGCCTTGCATTGCATTTTTTTGTGTTTCAAATTTCTCTCAAACTCACCTCTAGACTATTTCCACAAATTCACCTCATAGATTATGCTGGAAGACCTTTATGCCATATAGTGGTAGGAGTTTTGCAAAATTAGGCTTTATTTGTATAGTTTCCATTTCAAGTAAACAGATTTATATTTGCTCTGCGTTATGTATTTTAATTAACAGTCAACATAACTTGTCAGACAGGCTGACAGAAATACACTATTTGATTTGACCCCTGTTAGAGTTTGTAGTGATAATGTAGTATTTTTACTTAGCGTTACAATTTAAACTGGTCCACAGTATTGTTGTGATGCTTATTATTAAACCCAATGTGGCCAGTAATAAAACTATCTGGATCAATTCACTGCTTTTAAAGCTGTAAAGTTACATTTTATTGTCAGAAATTACAATGTAATTTGAGATTAGAGATTACAGTGTTATCTCTAGTATCTCTAGTGTATCTAGTGTCCTGAAGAGAATCTGGTATTGTGCAGCTTGTTTCCTACAAAACTACAAAAAGGCACAATCCACTGTTTACCCATTTTGGCATCCTGAGTTATAAGCTTCTGCTCTATCTCCTCTCGAGCCTTTTCGCTCTTCTCCAGTTTCTGCATCATGCTGCCGACGTCGACCATGGCTCCATTGTACACGATCAGATTACCAGACTCACTCGCCTCTGATGAAGCATGAGCCTTCGGACTGGGAAGCAAAGCTCTGTTACCTGACAGGAATAGAAGATGAACAGTTTGCATTAGTAAACACTTCTGCTTGGTTGTTTTATTACACTAGACACACGACTCACCTGTGAGGTTTTCTATATGGGCTTCATTAAGGGAGGCTGCTGCTTCATCCTTTCCCCTGTCTGTAAGTTTTCGGTAGTAACAAGACTCTCTGACCACAGGTTTGTTCAAAAGCTTCTTGATCTAAAAACAAAAATCAACATGAGACTTAAACCAAGAACAAAAATCTTCAAAAAGGCAGCATCATAATGCAACAGACCCAGAAAGTTGAAAAATATTGTGCTTTTGTTCACCTGTGCACGAGAAAGATGCAGACCCAGAGTGTACAGGATGTCCTCCAGGTCTCTCTCCAGCAAGTAGCCGCAGTGGCTCTGGTCAAAGTAGACAAACGCCATGAGCAGATCCCTGTTCTGGGTCACCATCTGCTTCTTTTCCTGGTGCACAAAACAACAAGAACAACAACAATGTTTCCCCACATCAGTAACGAAATGATCCGGCTGCTAGGAGGAAGGCCCAACCTTGTCTTTAGAGGATCTGTCCTTCGATGACCTGCGGTCGTCTCTGCGGTCTCTCCTGTCCCTGTCGTTAGAGTCTTCGTCGTCTTTGTCTTACAAAAGGAAAAATAAACAAATAGGGTCAAATTTAATAAACACCTGGTGGTTGTTCGGTGCTGCTGGTGCGGGTTGTAAAGCGGTTTTTTAACGACACAACAGCGCAGTGGGGCGCTCAATTGGAAAAGACAAATGCCGTAAAGAAGCTATTGAAAAAGCTTCTTTACGGCTTTTTCAATAGGCTTTTACAACCCGCACCAGCAGCACCGAACAACCACCAGGTGTTTATTAAATTTGACCCTATTTGTTTATTTTTCCTTTTGTAAGATGTTCTGTTTTAAATTTAAACAGAACAGAAACAAAAGCTTTGTAGGTTACCATCGTCGTCGTCATCATCGTCCTCCGCATCTTCAGCCTCCAAGGGGTCGTACTCTTCAGCATTGGCTGTGCTGCCCTCGTCTTCGTTTTCATCCTCGTCCCGAGACTCCTCCTTTTTGATGGTTTTGTCATCATACTGGGTCAAAACGTAACTCGTGATTTCACGGCCACTTATTAAGTGCTTAACAGATAAAGAAAAGCTTTAAGCTTTTCAAACCCCACCTTTCTTTTCTCCTCCTCATCATCTTTGTTCCTTTTAGCCACCGGCTCCTCAATCTCTTCTTCTTTTTCCTTTTTAATTTCCCGTTTTTCAGCATCCTTCTTGTCTGCGTCCCTTTTGAGCTTTTTTTCCTTCTTCTCATCCCTCGCAGGAAGAGAAGCGAGCGCTTTGTAGATGCGGTAGCCAAAGTCTCTCTGCAGCATCTCGTTGAACAGCTCAGCAAACAGGGAAACCTGTGAGGAAACGGGACAATAAGCCTCTGCAGAAGTAAACATGTGTCCAATCGATCTACACTTAGAGGTCTTGATGCTAAAAGCGGGGAGGGAGGTCTTCGTTCCACCCTTTTATTAAAACAAATGTAACTACACTACAATTACTGTAGTGTTTTCTTTTATCTCAACTTTGTATCAGAGTTTCTCCTTTTCCAAAATATTCTTTTGAGTCATTAAAAGGCAAAAAGAGTCTTACTTCAAACGAATGCTCCTTATTGTCCTCCAGTCTGTAGTCCAGCAGCACACTGAGGGACATGACGCTGCAGTCAAATTTGCCGTTTTTGGCAGCCCAGTTGGGGTACACCAAGATGGTGGGCTCATCGGGAAGGATGTAGCGCCTTTCTCTCCGCTGGCGCTCAAGCTCTTCCTGCTTCTTCTTTTCATCATCCTATCAAAGAAAAACATCAAAAGTGTTTTTTTTGTTGTTTTTTTCCTGGAAAAGACTGAAAATGCAATAGAAATATTCACCCTTTAAAACTTAGGTACAATTTAAGCCAAGTAATGGAGAAAGAGCAGCTATACCACAATCATTTTTACATGATCAGAAAAATAATAATAATACATAAAATAGTACATATTAAACTTTCATACAACTTCATATTCATAAATGTTTCATGTTCATTTATAATAATTACTCACATCATCAATGACCAAAGGCTTTTTGAAAAAATTCCGATAAGTTAAAACGTTAAAATCTTCACTAAAACATTTTTTTTTTCTTTTCTCAACTTCTGCGGAAATGAAGAAGCAAAACTATTTTCCTATCATTTTAAATTGCTAGCTTTGCCCTCATGCTTAACATTTAGGCACTTTCATGTGTTGATGTCATTAATAAGTTGCTACCAGACGACTGAAAACTTCTTTAGACCACTTCCTCATGAACAGTCGAGCCAGTACCTCTTTGTCATCCTCGGTGCGAGGCGGCTCCTCTTCCTCTGCTACTTTAACTTCTGGTTTCTCGGGCTCTTTTGACTCCTCCACCTGCTCCTCCACCTTCAGTTGCTTGGTGAGACGCGCTATGAGCTGGGATTTCAATCCCTTTGAGCTCAGAGAGCGACAGTCAAGTTCTCTACGCAGGTCATTGACCTACGAGAGGAGCAAACATAAGTATGTTTCGTTTTATTGCACATTTAACCTAAAATAATGAAAAATTAAGCAAAACACTTTTTTTTATTCACATGCAACTATAAATATATATATGTGAGAAATGTTGTTCTAGAATCAATTTCCTTCTTATTTTGAACCCTACCTTCATTGATTTCGGGTCAAGTTTAGTCCAGTGAGTGGCAATACTGACATCCTTAGACTCTTCGTCATCTTTTTCCTCTTCCTCCTTGATGGAAAATTATTCAAATAGAGAGAAGGCGGGAGGGGGGGAGGAGGAGAGATAGGACAACAGTCAGCGCATATTTCATGGATTTAGTAAGCTTTCAAAGTTGATCCGTGCAAGAAGCAAGGTCTCATCTGTCTTTCACTGCCTTGTTCTAGTGAGCTTGGCTGTGTTTAAGTCCACTGCTACTGAAGCGTACACAGGGAAGCTCTCTAGCTCTCATAAAAAAAAAAAAATTAAAAAAAAAATAAAAAACCAACAGAAATTTCCCCCAGCTGCCAATCAATCAATCTGTGGAACACAAAAAAGGTCAAAAATCAATGAGAGGTGTGACCAAAAGGCGTGTAGGTACATCAGGTGAACTGAGGATAGGGTCGCCCTAACATGCTCTACGTTTGGGGAAGTCCCACTTAGGAGTTTTACATGTCTACATCATATAGGAGACTTCTGTCCAAAATACGGCCCTGGAAAAACCAAGTTCTATGTACAGTCCAAATGAGAGCGTTGAATCCAACAATAAGAACAGACAAGCAACAAGACTTTGGGGAGATTCTCTTTTCGTTGTCAGAAGGTATTCAAATTGATGTGAAGAACAAAAAAACAAAAACTTATAAATATACACATTTCTACAACAAACATTATGTGCACGCAAGTGGCTCCACAGTTTCCAGCCTGTTTTGAAGTGAAGAGTTCCAGAGTTGAGAACTGACCGCTGGTTCAAATTGATTAAACAAATGAATAAATAAACTTTTAAAAGCCCAGTTAGGCCGTCCAAGTTAACAGAAGATTAAAATGAGTCGCAGCATCAGAACAGCACCTAATCACAAGGTGCTTAGGGAACTGGAAGCTGTTTTACCATTTGCGACTGGGGCCTGCACAACACAACTTAGTCTCACTGCTTCCACTGTATGTGTCTGCTGGATGTGAGGGAAGGTGGAGGTGCTGATGGAGGAATGGAGGAGTTCGAGCGGAGGAAAAAGGGGACAGGTGGAGGAGGAGTAAACAGAAGAAGTCTAGGTGAGGTTTGGTGGAGCATTGAAATGCCTGTGTTCGTACTGGTGTGTCTGTAGGGTGCGCTGTGCTTTTTTTTGTCTGCTGTGTATCTGCGATGTGTGTGTGTTTTCTGTTTTGTAATTCCTGTGCCTTCCTGTGAGAAGCGGAAATGAGAAGAGAAGGATTAGCGGTTCAGTGCCTGTTCTCCATCCGCCTCCTTTCGCTCGGCCGACAGCTTCTCAGCCAGCTGCTCCCGGAGTCGCCGTGACAGCACTTCCCACTCTGAGCGGGTAGGAAGACAATGCCAAACATCCGGAAGAAACAAAACCACTGTCTCCACATGAGCGGGGACTGTCCGCCCCTTGTGTGTCTCCTCCGGCCGGTGATAGCGAATCTCTGCAAAACGATACCTGTCGCAAAGGAAGAGGGTGCATTGGAAAGAAACATTCTGGTCACGGCACAGAATCAAAGGCGAGCCTTCCTAGGGCAAGCCTTCTACAGCTACTCCCCAACCCATCCGGCCACTGAATGATCACAGAAATCATTGCATTGACCCGGCTCCCACACAACACTCAGCACAGACAAATGGACCCAGTCTGCAGCTCTTCATCTGTTGTCACAGGTTACGGCAGCCATTTTGAAAACAACAACAACAGACAATAACAAAAATAAATAAATAATAAAAATACCCCAAAACTCAACCCCGTTACAGTGTCAGCCAATTACTGGATGAGCGTTCTGCATTAAACCTAGGATACACTTAATGCACTACATTAGAGTTGTGCAAAGAGAGACAGAATCAAGAGACACTGAAAGCCAGTTAAATATATAAGATATTTAACAGGGAGAATAGAAAATAAATGATGAAATAAAAAGAGAAAGTAATGGTCTTCTGCTCCAGGCTACAGCTTCCAGCCACCAAGTCCATGCGTTTGGGTTTTTACCACAACAAAACGTATGAGCAGAATGTCACAGAGAGAGCCAAGACAACACACACAAGTCCCAGAAGGACAATGAACAACAACAAATAATAATAATAATAAACTGCAAATTAACTACAGAATAATAATAATAATGCAAAAGAGAGAAGTAATATTGAACAAGCTTTATATAAAAAAAATTAAATGCATCATTTATATCAAATTTAAGAGTTACACTAACTTAAGCTTAAATATTGTAAATAGGGGATAAATGAAAGTTGTGAGAAGAGAAGTACTTACCACTGAGTGCAGAGGCTAAGGTCTATGCCTGTGAGTGCCCTGCAACAGCGTATGGCTGTCTTAATGAGGACAGACGGGTCCTTCTCTGGGTCCGCCCCGTCCAGAGAGGGAGACCAATGACCTCCGATTGCCATGGCCTCGTCTTTACCTCGCATGCCCACCAAAAACTGAAGGAGAGGAGAAAAGGGAGAAAAGAAAGCACCACAGTTAGGCTGAAATACGGAAGAGAAAAATGCCAAAGAGTTTAAAAGAGTGGAAACCGGAGACGATAAAGACATAAAAAGAATCAAGAAATGGCCAGCAGGTAGAAGAAAGTCATACCTCAAAGAATCCACGACCACAAAGGAAAATCATTTTTAAATTCAAAGAGCCAACATCAGTCGTTATTTTTCCACACAAGCTGCTCAGCAATGGAATAGGGTTCCATACATCGTGGTGAAAACACAGAGAGGGTCTGACGTACCTTGATGAGCCTAGCAGGATGTTGGAAGGAGTCTCTGACTTCCTGGGGATCCTCGGCCAGAGCACACGACTTGTGGTAAAGCTCCTCTAAACTGGGGTTAGCAAGCAGCATCACCTGAAACAAAGACAAACACCACTTTGGGTTCTTTTGTTCAGAAATACACAGCTGTATATTAATCTAGCTGAACCCCAATCAGACAGCTGAGAGCTTCCCTGTCTTCCATCTTCAGATTGATTTGTTTAGCTAGTATTAATAGACTGAATAAGTTTGAGTGTTATTGATGTTTCTTGACAGAACATAACATTAAAACTGTTCCACAGTTTTAACCCCCCTCCCCTCAATAAAAACAAAAAGTCTTCAGAAAGGAACCTTAAAATATTTGTTACATTAACTGTTTTATAAGCTTAAAAAAGCAGCACATAGTCAACATATTTATCAGTAAATATTGTACCTTTGCGCTGTAGGTGTGGTTAACGTCAGGAGGGTCCAGCACAGATGTGTTTTTGACTGGAGGATCTACTTCTTTGTGCAAGATGTGGAAGTTACAGGCGTTACTGAACTGGAAGGGTCTTGTAAGAGGGAAGGCGTCCACCCAGGTGAAAACAGCGTTAAAGAAGTCACTGGGGATGTAGAGACTCTGATAGCGCCGCCTCAGCTCCATCAAGTCGCAGCTGGAGCTGAAGAAGAAAATAAAGAGCAGTGGAAACATCAGCAATCACATTCTTGACACGCTGGTAAGTATTCTCGATCTACTCCCGCATCAACGCAACAAGCAGCGATCGTATTCACCCGTCTAAGCTGAACTTGGAAAACTGGACCGTGTAGCGTGGGAGCACCCTGCGTGGACGTCTGGGGGAGCGCTCCCGTCTCGGGGAGCGGTCTCGAGATCGTTTGCGGGTGGGAGAGCGTTCTCTAGATCGCCTCCGCTCACGGTCTCTGTCTCTGCTGAAGAATTGCATGAAAACACTCCAGTGATTAAATCGTGTGGTGGAGACAGAGGCAGCAGCTGCGGTCAAACTGTACAACATCGCACCTGCGTTCTTCCTTAGTCCGGAGGATGAGTTCAGGACCCCGATCGTTTCGGGTGGTGAAACGAGTCGGAGGCTCGATTCGTCGGAGCGCCTGCGGCTGCGGCATTATTCTCACAGGGGGCTGAAGCAAACCGCCAGCAAATACGTCTGGACACAGAGGTAAACACTCATCACATCACAAAAAGAGGAAGCTTCTTTATGGGGTTTAATGTTTTTACGAACTGAAATTAAAATCAGATCTGAAAATGAAAGTAAGCAATCTGCATCAATTTTTAAACCAAAAGCATGAGATTTTACCTTTGGTTGGAGGCTGAGGGAGCAGAGGCTGAGGGGGGTTCTGAAGGAGAGGGGCCAGAGAGGCAGCAGACAGCTGGGCTTGCAGGAGGGACGGTGGGGGGGCCTGGGCTTGAACACTGAACGTGGTTGGGGGAGGTAGCGACTGCAGCATGGTTGGGGCCGACTTGATCATGTTAGAAGCCTGAGCCTGGCTCTACACCAAACAGGGAGGGGAGGAAAAAAGAAAACACATGAAAAGATTTTTAAATCTGGGAAAGAAATGTCTTAAAAAAAAAAAAAAAAAGGTCGAACAGAATGAACCTCGAACTTGCCAAAGACTGCACAAAACAACGGCTAAAACAGATAGACTCTGGATCAGTGATTGTTCAGAAGACAGAAGCTGGGAGAAAGTCTGACAGGGCTGCTCAAAACAAAGACCTGGAGAAATCTCGTTTTTCATACAGGATTTCCTAAAACAGAAGAAGAGCTTTAGATTTCATTCTGTCTTGTTCTTTAACCTAAACTTTAAACATAATTATGAAAACTAATATTTTTGCATTTTGTAATTTGATGGTTTACCTCCAAGCAGAACGAGCAATGCTTATCTTTTAAAGTGAATGCTGCAGATGTCAGTGTAAGGAAGTTCAACACTGAAGTGCGGAATGTGATTTTTGTTTTTCCACAGCAGTTGTGAAAAAAGTATCACATTAACATTAGCAAAAGAAAAGTAAAATCTGCTGTTTTTTCCAAGGTGTAAAACGTACGGATATTTATTCTGTTTTATTTTTACCCTGTTTTAGACAACAGGCTAAAAAAAAAATTAAAACAAAAACAGATGTGTTCACAACTACTAAAACCATAACAAAAACATTGCTTGGCATAAATGTTTTTCAATGGTCCTTTTAGGAGAGATTTTAACCAGAAGTGATTAAGTTCTGTTGAAAAAAAAATCATCATCCCCAAATATAACCCAAGGAGAAATGTGGCAGAACTGGAACATTTGGGTAATTATTTATTTTTACCCTCAGTCTCAGTTATCACACCTCTAAAGTTCAGCATAACCTCTAATGTGTTAGAACTGTAAGGTGTGAACACAGTTCCTACTGTGCAATATTGTGCTTAGCAACAAGGTGTGAATCTATGATCGTTTCATAGATAGCTGATGTTAGGCAACATCAGCTATTTCTTTTTTCTTTGCAGTGATACATGTCATGCACACTGGTCTCGACTTATCAAATAAAATGTCACCAATGTGCCAGTGAAAAACGCTAAGTGCCATGTCATCCCACATTCTCAGCCCTACCAATAACCAGTGCAGTGTATAGTTTGATGTATTTTCCTAGTGTGCAATAAATACACCAAGTATTTTTATAGTTTCTTTCTATATATTTGATTAGAACTGTTTTTAATATAAATTCTAATCATTTTTAAAGCATTATTATAAAATATAACTTAAAATAATGTTATATGTCATCTACTTTGCTCCTCAAGGTAGCTTATAGCAAGCTACCTTGAGGTAGCTTGCTATAAGCTTGCTATAAGCTAGCTATAAGTTAGCTATAAGCTAACTTATAGCTAGCTTATAGCTAGCTATAAGCTAGCTATAAGCTAGCTTATAGCTAGCTTATTTCTAAGCTAGCTTATTTCTTGACAGAAATGTTTCTGTCAAGAAAGCAACCGGAGGGAGCGTCCAGCAGTCCTGCTGTGGAGGACACTGCTGCAAAAAACCCCTAAGGACTCAAGGCCAAGTAAACTCACTTTTAGTCGGTTGTTATCATCCCACTTCATCATTCAAATTATTGAATAGTGAATAAAAGTCAATGCTTTTTAAAATATTTTGTACCATTGTCTGTGGGTTTACAAAGGAAGTCCCCGGCCAGAAGCTAAAGTGGTTTAGGGGGCCCCGGCATAGAAATGGTTTGGGAACCCCTGGTACAAGTAATCACAGATATGCTTCAAAAACAAGAATATATTGTATGCAAGTTTAACAACAATCTTTCTTATAAAGTATAAATAATAATGTTTGTGTCTGTTAATGCATGCAGTTGATAACAGTTTCTGTTCACATGACACAGATTGGTCTAATAAGTCATTTTTAGGTCTGTAAAGCTTTATGGTGAACTAAATGTATTTTGAATCAGAGCATAACTGTGGCAAGGACGAACAGAAAACAGCCTATGTAATCTGATTACTCTAACCCACTGTGCAATTAAAACCTCGGTGGAATCCATAAGAACCTATGTTAAAATAACGTAATAGAAATAATCAAGGTTGCAGTTACTTGAGGATTTCCTTCACAGATTGAAATCCCTCAAACTGTGAGGAATTGTCGGTGGAGATCTTTGAATTTATAAACTGTCATGCCTTTGACTTGTTTTTACACCTTTTTCTGCAAAAATTATTCCTCATCAGCAACATTTGCAGTACAATGACTACATTTTACATTAACATCTGAGGAAACATTAGCCCCCACTCCATAATGACAGTAAACCAGCAGCTTCTGTAGGAGAAATATAGAAACAAAATGGAAAAAAAAAACACTGTTAAGATTGTTATCACCCATTAACACTGCAGATAAAACAAAAGTCAAGAAACGGATGCAAAAATCAAATGGGTGAGCAAGAGTGTGTGTTTCGGGACTAGATGGTTACATTTTGTCTGTTGTCCGCAGCAGAGTGCATATCTGTGTAGCGGAGCTGCATTCCTGGCTCATTGTAAAGGCTGCCGAGCTGTGGGGAAGCTTGAGGTAAAGGCTGAGGCTGCTGCTGAAGCTAGGAGGGATTGAGAACACAACAGTAAAAGGTCAGAAAGATAAAAGGATTTAAAAAAAAAGAAAGAAAAACAGTGAGGCAGTATAAAAGACAAAGTTAAGGTCTTCCAAAGTTTAAAATGAACCTGGAAAATCCTGTTCTGGATATTTAGAAATAAAATAAGCTGGCATTTTCATCACACCAGGCATGCTGCAGAGGACAGTCAGCAAACTTTACAAGAGCTACTCAGAGCAATAAAGACAAATAAACTTAAGCAAATAGCCAGACAAACACTACTTAAGAGACTCAACCAGTCGCAAATAAATTGTTTTTATATCCCCCTTTTTTTTTTAAATAATGTGCAACAACATCTGATTTAAAGTCAATAAGAATGTAATTAAAAGGTAACAACCTAACAAATTCATTGAAACTTGTCAACTTTTCTGTATATGAAGTTTAGTGTTTAATCATTTGTTATCCGTGAAAATTAGACAAATAAAAAAGAGCAAAGCAGGAATGACCTAAATGCATTTTGAAATGAAAATTACTAATGGAGCTCATAAAGCTGTGAATGCTCTCACCGACTGATTTGCCAGCTGAGGTAAAGTCTGGATGCGTTGGGCGTTCCACTTGAAGGGCATGTTAGGGTTGTACACAGCTTCCACTAGGACCCTGTCACCGACCTGGGGAGTTTTTCCTTTCACGGCACTATGGAAGGTTTTTAAAAAAAAAGGACATTTACACACAAAGTGTAACATCATAGTAGCTTAAAATAGATAGAACTACATCTAGTATTTTATTTCTACCAGGCAGCAGACCGTCTGACAATAACACTTCCCCACCTTAGCTGAAAGAAGACATCTTCATCTACAAAGCCAAACGTGTCATGTAGCTTATTGACAACACCAGTGAAGACTCGCTGCTTCTGAGGCTGCGTCTGCTGTTGGTGGCTTGAACGCGGTGTTGGATACGACACAGTAATCTGGGCCGTCTGCTGAGGGTTGGACAAACTCAGGCTGGTGGGCAATGCGACGGGGGGCTGAAGGTTAGATGGAGATTATTAAAAACTCTCAACTCTATAGACATTGTTTGCTACGAGGACAGAAAATGACATGTAATAGTAACAAATGTGTTCCTACGTCTTTAAAATCAACAGAAAACATTAAAAGAAAAACGCTAAAGCAGTTTGCGTGGTATGTATGCTCTGGATTTACCTGAGAGATCAGCGCCTGCTGAGGTTGAGGGAGCTGTGAAACGAACAGAAGGAATGACAAATGTGATCATTTTATTAACTTAAAGCAAAGCCGTCTTGTCTTTTATATTGCATTTTGACAACTCTTATTTATACATGATCTTACATGTTAGCATAACAAAATGAATAAAACAAAGCTAAGTTATAATTCGCTGCTGCAAGAAATCTAAAAAGAAACTGTAGGATACCTCCTTCTTCAGACAAAGCTTAGTCCAGAAATTCAAAAAAGTGACACAAAAGACTGTTCTTCACCTGATGAGGTACATTATACAGTTGTTGAGGTGGTTGCTGGGGAGGTTGCTGTTGTTGCTGCTGCTGCTGTTGTTGCTGCTGCTGCTGCTGATACTGCTGAAGTGCTGAATTGATCTGTGACTACAAACAATGACAGGATCATAGCCAGTGGTTAAAGTGTTACATGAGACAGTGACAAGATGAACAGATCGTTGCCTGAGATCTGGACAACTACTGTAACTGACCTGCTGTAGAGCTGCTGCAGCGGCCGCTGCAGCTTGCTGCTGCAAAGCAGCAGTTTGCTGAGACAGCTGATAGTTTGCTGCAGACTGGTTACTGAGAGAAGCTGCAGCCAAGGCTGACTGCTGAGAGTACACGGAGGGAGACGCTCCAAGGAGAGACGGCTGTTGCACCCCTAGGGCTGCAAGAGTTAAACAACAATAAATATAATAATGAGGAGACACATGCCGCTATATATAATGTTATTGTAAAGGAGAACCACTTCACACCCAACACCCAAACTGTTATCCTTTAGAGTACATCAATACTGACGATTAAGAGTTCACCAATAGTGCTTGCGTTTATGTTTTAATATATAAACCTTCACCCAACTATCAGCTTTCCAATTGCTGGTAAAAGCATATACAATTTTAATTCAGATTGGTGCAATCATGTTTTATAATCAATAGATAGAAAAAGTTGAAGAAATTTCTGACCATTTATTGGACACAAAATGTGCCAAAGTGAAACATCTCAGTCATTTTCTGACAAACTTATGAGCAAGCGTTTATCTGCTCGGAGGCTTCGGCTTGCCTGACTTACAGTGTAGGCTGTTGAGGTCAAGAGACTGTCCTGAGTGACCCGGCTGAGACACAGCTGTGGCAGCAAACTGAGTTGCCCACGGCGGATTCTTCTGTCCCCCGAACTGGGCCATGACTCATTCAGGGTTAGGGCTGACTCCGTTTACCAGGTCTCTGTTTGCTGCTGAAAAACATAAATCAAGTACGAGACAAACTGAAGACCAAAGCAAATGGTTGGCATGGTATAAAGCACAATTACTTTCTAAATAAAATAATTTGCATCTCAATCAAGAGATCAGAGCGGTGACATGACCATTATTTCTGATGTAAATCAAGGATAAAATTAAAACAAAGGTAGCAAAGTAAAATAACCATCATCCAGGGTTTTTTAAATCTGTTTATCATGTTATGTTAATTTAATTTTGTTACAAAGAAAGCAAATTATGCCATTTTTATGCTCATTTTTCTGAAGCTAAGAAATATATACTTTTAAAGTATATATTTAAGAATATGCCATGTTCATTCATTTTCTTATCTTTTCTTAGTGTTGTGTAGTTACACAACACTAAGAATGTTTACTAATGTTTACTAATATTAGTAACATCAATATATACACAATTTAAACTGTAGTAAAAGGAAGTAGTGAGTATGAAAAAAGACAATATGTAGCTTCGGTGGGTTTTGATTTGCTGTCTTGGTTATCTTTTAATAACCAAGAAGGAAATCTGTGGGTATAGGTGAGCAACGTTTTAAATTTAGTTATCTATAATTCTGCAAATATTATGTTGTGCCATTGGAGTAAAAAAAGGTCCGTTAACCTCAGAGTCAGTAATTAAATTTAGCCAAATACAATTTATTTACATAAGGAAGTGGAGGCGGTAGTACTCCACTGCAATCGGTGTGGGTTTTAACCACAAGACACCCCCTGATATATGCAGTTACTGAGACTGTTTACAAGTAAAACAGCTTCTTACAGTGCACTACAGAGGGAAACAGAGAGGCTCAGCATTTTTTTAAAAAAACAAACAAAAACAAACATTTAGACTATTATACGGAACGGTTTTATTCTCCTGCAAGTGTACTTCAATCGCATTAAAGAAATTCGATTAAATTATAGATAATTCCATAGATAATTTACTGCAACAATGCAGACAAAGCAGCTGTTAAAAAGCTCGCAAATTAAATAGGGTTCCGAGTGGCAAATCACAAAATAATATTTATTGCACTATTTTTTCATAATTTAGACACATATGGCCTAAAAATATGAAAGCCCTTAATACATTTTATAAATAGTTTTCTAAGATTTCAACAGAGGCTGACACAGCAGCGAACTCGACGGTCAATCTAGCTAACATTAGCCACGGACTGACAGCTGAGCAACGTTAGCAGGTAAAGTAGCACGAATTCTCACATTTGTCCGGCGAAAGCTGAAGCGGCAGTTGTTGCAGTCATTGGCATGTTATTAAATCTTTTTGCACGCTACGTTCTCATGACTGTTCTTACATTATTCAAACGCACCTTATTCAGCTTAAAGCACATTTAACAGTGAGACTGCAACTGCACAACAGACGGCTAGCATTTCCAGACCGTTAGCTTTGTTGCCATATTAGCCTCGTGCTAGTTCGATAACGAGCGCGAGGCCCTGGCAGTTAGCAGTAAACGACAAAGGTTTAAAACTGCGAAAAATCGAGGTAAAACAACAGTGTCCCTCTTGTCCACTTTAATGATGACTATAATAAATGATCAGAAAGCGAAATTAAATATTGGGTAAATAAAATACTATAATAACACTCACCGATGTACCTCTGGCGATTGTTAATGCAAATTGCGCATGCGCAGGAAGGTTACCCTGACCCATGTGGCAAAGTCAGCATAAATTGGTTTACCTATTTACTGTATTTGGGATAACCTTATGTTCGTTTGTTCTTAATCCACTTTCCAGTACTATTTATATTTCACTCAGTTAAATTCCTCAGTGTATGACCTCCAACATATTAGATATGTTTTAAAATTACATTTAAATGACAATTGTTCCAATGTTTAGGAAAATTTTCCAAACAGAATGGAAAGTGGGAAAATTACCTGAAGTCAGGTTGCACTTTGAGTTTTGAAAACATGAGAAAAATGGTCAGTTCACCTTCAAATGTCAACTTAACCTTTGATGACTTTGACTTTATAGCAGCAGGCAAATAGATAATAGATACAAATACTTATAGGTGGCTCAAAAGGCGGTATTTTAAAATCTGTGCACAGATTAGAAGATCACTGAGAGGCTTCATCCTTATTTAACTGCAAAAGCATGTGTGAATAAATTCTGAGGAAACTACATTCATGTTCTTATCAACTGTTTCATTGTCACAGAGGTATTACTTTACTCTGCAGCTCTCACAGTCAGTCTGCTGCTTTCTTCAAAAATCTGTGCAGCTCATTTTTCTTCATAATAAACCATCTGAGATGAGTGATAGACACAACAGAGAAACAGTCAAAGTAAACTTTAATGTGATATAGTAAAATTACAAAGTGGAACACAATGCATATTAATAACCTTTTGGGGTTTCATATGATAAACCGACTATCACACAATAGTTAATTTAATAATTTTTCTCCATTCATTTATTTAAGCAATGTAATAATTTCCAAAGTTTAACCTTCTTTTATAATGTGTGTAGCAGGAGCAAATCCAAATAACTGGCTAATTTTAAGGACATAAACCACTGTCATTAACTTTCACAAAATAATCATCTTAGCAAAATATTTTTTCTTAATGTACAATATTTATAAGAAATAAATACAACACTACATTTAAAACAATCACAGCAAAAAAAACGTTTCTATAGCAACAAAAACAACATTTTCTGTATACAGTATGTCATCTTTCTTTAGGAACAGGAGCATAAAGTATATGAAAGCAAATTACAGTAGGAATATTTAGTTCAAATGCAAAAGAAAATCTGGAAATAATTTTCTCTCTGCATGGTTTTCATCCAGTATGAGCAACAACAGAAATACTGTTTTCTCACATGTTTACAGATATTTCTCTTCTGACAGAATTCATAAGCAGGTTGTTAGTTGCTGAAGTTCTTATTCTTGTAGCTTACGCTCCACTTCTTCAAAAACCTTTGAATTAATTTCATCCACTTCGTCTTCCACCTAGGCAAAAGATTAAACATTAGTAATTGTAATTGTTACTGTGTTGCCTTACGCTATAAGACCTAAACCTAAAGGCCCTAATTGCTTATCACAGTTATTTCACATATTTAGTCCCAGTTATTATTTTTAAGGTCAACTACATTAAAGAATTTTAAGGCATGGAATTTAATAAATATCTTGTTCCTAATGAGTTGAACAATTAATTGCTACTGCTTTCCTCTGTAGCAAAAATACTGGCTAATTAACCACATACTACCATATTACAAGTAATTTATTTTATTGTTATTGTCTTTATGTATAACATTAAAAGGTATTAAACATACTTTTCATTAAGCCCATGTTTTGTTTTTAAAACGTTTCCAATTGTATTATGTAATATTTGAATCTTAAATGTCATGTTTTGATTATCTGTAAGTGGGAAAATGTAACCAAAATAAAAGTTTAAAACATCATTCTGAATGTAAAAAAAGAATTATATAATGTGTTTAACTTTATGAACTGTTACTGAAATAAATGAACCTTTTAGTAATATAATGGGTCTATTTCTGAAAGGAATGATATCTTTTGCTAAGGTTACTTTACCATAACTATCCAGCTATTTTCATCAACAGTCCATGCTTTATAAAGTTAAAGGTGGATTGTTTATGTCAGTAATAATAATATCTATTACATTTGTTATATATTCAGTCTATCGAGCCCCTGCAAAAATTTTTGAATACTTAACTTTGCTTGGAAGTATATCTGTTTGAAGGAACTAATAATCTAAGATGTTTTCTTTGTCTGAAGTCTATACAACTCGACAAATTTAAAAAATTGCAAAAAATGTATATAAAAAGTAACTTTTTGTGTGCCTATAAAATAGCTTTTAAAAATTGTTCAATTGTATCAACTATTAAAAAAAAAAGTACAAACTGCTTTTTACTCACACACAAACCCAAATTGCAGGTGGGGAAAAAAAAAAAAGTAATTTAGTTAAGCACCTGCTCCACGTTGTCCACTTCTGGGATATAAAACTGCAGCATGTTCTGAATTCCGTTTTTCAGAGTAACCGTCGAGCTGGGACATCCTGTGCAGGATCCAACCAGCTTTAACTTTACAGTGCCGTTGTCAAAGCCTTTAAAGATGACGTCGCCTCCATCCTCTTGCACTGTAGGCCTTTGTGAGGTGAAGAGATACACAGTTGGTCAGAGCAGATGCATGGAGGACACACTGATTAAGAATTTTATGTCATAACAGCAGACGGAAAACTGTCAGCATGGCATGTACTTTTTTTTCTTTCCTCATCAATAACTACATAATCACATCGTGATTTACTAGGGTGAAACAGATGCATGTAGACAGTGACAAGTTGGTAGTTTTTGTACCTAATTCTTGTGTCCAGAAGCTCCTTTATCATAGATACAACATCATCATCATCTTCAGAAAGAGCTGTTCCAAAGGAAACATAAAATATTGTAAAATGTCAAAGTGTTCATACAAGCCACAGTCTGGACATGGCTTTTAACAAAAACTCACTACTTTCACGGTGCACGGCTCCTGTTGATATTGGGTCCCCACTCTCAAAGAACTTGGAAATAGCATCTAAAACATGCCGCTTAATGTCCGTCCACTCTACGTCCTCGTCCGTCTGACAGTAAAAATAAAGCAACTCGTATGATCCCCCTTACAAACAATACTCTCACTGAGATGGGCTGTTTATTTAGTGCTTACTTTAGTGACAGTAATGAAGTCAGGGCCAAAGAACACACTTTTCACTCCCTCGATTTCAAACAGGTCCCTGAAGGAGACACAAACGCTTGGTTAAAGAGAAAAAATAGAAACACATTAAAGTCATAACACGCACATTCCTAAAGCTTGCTGTGTTTTTTCTAGACAAATTCTAATAATATTTCATCTTTAGAACTGTATCCCTCTGGTTATAATGTAATGGGCAATGATCCTAACAGAGTCAAAATGAGGACAGCAAAGATCATACTCAATCAGCCACAGCATTAAAATCATGACCTGGCAAAAATCAACAAAAAACACTATTCTGGTGTTTTTATTTGGACTGCTGCTTTGATCTTTACACATGGCAGCAAAATGGGTTAAACTTCTCAAACATTGTGTGGTTTAGTAGTCTATGTCTGGACAGGCCAGGGATATTTTGGCAGCAGAAGAAGAACCAATGAACAGTAAAGGCAGCTGATTACTATTTTTGCTTAATGTGTGTATATACTGCATGCTTTTGCAAGAGTATTTTAAAAAGTGCAATTTCTGTTTGTATTTTGCCCTTTTTTTTCAATCATTGCTTTAGTGTTCTAACAGTAAACAGATTTCATTCAGTTGCTGGTCACTAGAAGTGTTAATTGTGAAATGAATAATTATTGATTCAGCTTGAATACTGTATTACTCTGTTATTTTATTTTATTTCATTTTATGTTTTGGGCATACTATTTAGAACCAGTGTGTCAAAGTACAGCAGTGTCCTTGACCCATTACCTGGCTAAAGATGAAGATCCAGCTGAGCTCGGAGAAGGAAAGTCCTGCGTACCGCTTCCAAGAACAGGCTTCCCTGGGAGGAATTTCAAGCTTTTTGGGTTTGGAGTTTCTTGAGTCTGGATGGACAGGTTCCTCGCTGAAAAGCGTCACAAAACAAGCTGCTTGGTAGGATTTAACACTTTCCACTTGAATGACAGGATGACAAAGGGGAGCTCAGAGACTGTGGTGTCTCACCTGAGAAGTATGTAGTTCCTGTCCCTGGCTGGCTCTGGACTCCCCTGAAGCTCAATACTGTGGGCTGTGACCGATCTGGTAGCCTGGTAGAAACGTGAAAAGTTTGTCATACATTTTTTTAGCTGAGATACACGACGACCACTCTTTAGTTGTAAGGTTAGAAGGTCAAATAATAATAATAATAATAATAATAATAATAATAAAGGCTAGATAAATAATTCTGCTCATACTAAGCCCGACAATCTGTGCTAGCTGACTACTAGCCGATATCTTAAACTATTTAGATTGTCAAGAACATATGACATAAATGTTACAAAGTGATATTACAGGTCTTAAAATATTTTTAAATCAGTTCTGATATAAGCACAAATTAATTTGCGCGTTAATACGGTCGTTTGCTTTGTAGTTAGGTAGTTAGCTTGCTAAATCTCACACGTACAAAGATGCGGCTAATGATAGGCGTTACACAAGCCTTTGCTACGCATTATATCAGTTATATCAGTTAGATAACACATTTAACACACAATTAAAAACAGATAAAACAAATCAAACCTGAAGAGAGCTTTGTTTCGGGCCCGTAATAACCGTTGAAGTCCCCATCTGATGTGCGCCGACATTTTGTTTGTTTTGAAGTTGAGGACCCCATTTGGTCCAAGTCACACATGCCTGATCAGAGCAGTCTGTCATCATATGCTTTATTTTAAATTAAAAATCACTCTAGGGTAGTAAA
>NW_006800127.1:577594-593000 GCF_000485575.1 Poecilia formosa | reverse complement strand
ATAATAATAATAATAATAATAATTGGTGAGGAAAAAAGTCTATCTATCTATCTATCTATCTATCTATCTATCTATCTATCTATCTATCTATCTAGCTAGCTAGCTAGCTAGCTAGCTATCTAAAGATGTCATCTAGAGCTGCACAAAATAAGGCATTGCAATTATCACTCCAATATTAATGTGAGACAATCACAAAGATTAACTTGGATGCAATATTTGGCACAATATTGAATCTCAAGGTACATGCATGCCAATACTGTAATAGTATTATTTGGCTTTAGACTTTTGATTTTCATACTTAATGTAGTTTTTAACAGGTGTTAAACCTACAGGTGCTAAACAGTTGTGTATAGTCTGTAAAACTGTAGGTAAATCATAGAAAAGGTCATTACAGTATTCAGCAATAGTATCAAATTATATATCTTCCTAATAAAACCCTAACCCTGTCATCTCACTCCTTTAATTCAGCTGGGCTGGATCAGCTCATTGTGCAGAGCTCTGATAAGAAAGAAAAAGTGCTATTACCTATCTGTGAAGTGTATACAGTTGTGAACATGCACACCTCACGCGCTGCTGCTCTAAAAGCAGTGTACTTACATTTAGATAGTAAAAAAAATAAATACTCATATTTTATTGAGAAATGAACAATAGAGGAAGAGATTCAGACTCACTTCACAAGACTGAGAGTAATGGCAACCTTGGGTAGTTTAGTCCAAACTAACGTATTATCAACATGCAAAAGCTCAGAAAATCTTTTAACTCTAGCTTTTCAAAACTAGCTTCCAAAGTTGAAAATATTTTTAGATGGATACAAGATACCTGCAACATTTTTTTTTTATTTTTCACATTGTTTATTATATAATAATACAATGTAATATTTACTAATGTTATTACAAATCTAAAATAACAGTATTTGTATTGAAATAACTATTTTATCTTCTGCTATTAAAATTTAATTACTTAATTCCTTTTTTTCTTTTACATAATATTTAAATATTATGAAAAAAGGCATTTTTCCTACATCACTTAACGACAACAGGACCTGAAATTGTGCAGCTAAATTCAACTGGAGAATTTTAAACACATTTTAAGGACAATGGAGTAAGCATTAATGGATTGTACTTTATGTTTTTCATGCTTTATTCCTAGTGTCGCCTATTTTTATTTGATATTTTCAGGTGGTTTGTTAATGTGTTTTGTGCTGCTTATTGTCTGTTTTAACAATTTTGTCATCTGCCGGCGGTTTGCTTAAGTGGGTCCGTATTGAAAATGAAACACTGCTTGTCAGAAAGTTTTATTTGTACCAATGTTGATGCCAGACGTTTTAGTCTGAGTATTTCAGAAGCTGCTGAACTTTCACTTTCGACCTTCTCTTGAGTTTCCAGAGAACGGTCAAAAAGAATTAAATGAAAAAAATCCAATGTGACCGCTGCCTGTCTGGCGGTGATGTAGACAGCAACACTCCTGAATAAATACCTAAGCCTTGCATGTTATGTAACATGACATAACATGCAGTTTATATAAAATGTGATGAGTTTAAAACATTTAGAATCCCATGCAGGAATTCTGGCCCACATTGTGTATCCCAGTTTAGCTAACAAATCATTGAAAGAAATAACTATTTGGAGAATAGGGGCTTTTGAAAGATTTTTATTTTCTTTTTTAAGTTCACAAAAACCTGACAGTCCACAAGTTCCTGGAAAATTAAACAACCAAATAAGTTACTGCTTTCATTTTCTTTCAGTTTTCAGAGCCTAAAATGTTTTCACAATCTCTCTCTCTCTCTCTCTCTCTCTCTCTTCATATATATATATATATATCTATGTATGTATGAAAGTTGTTCTTTACTTTCTTCCATCATTGATTTACAGGAAAAGTTGAGCAAGTTTAGTATTTTGCAGCACAATCCTAAGCCGGTGTTCATGTGCCAAACTTTTATACATTTGTAACAATAAAAAGCTTTCCACATGACAAAGCCTACAGAGAGTCTTTGAAACGATACAAACAATGTGGTTAAAGACAGAGGGCCAACCCTGTGTTTCCCAACGCTCTTCTCTCAGAATAAGGTGGTGCTTCAGAGGAGTGGCAGAGACAAACAGAAGGAGGCTCATATAAAGCAGCACTGTGCTCTTGATTGTGGAGGACTTACTTTAACAACACCGGAGTTACTGCTTATTATAAAAAAAGGAGCATTACATTTATTTACCACTGAGGTTTTGAGGGGTTTTGTGATCTTTTTTTTTTTACCTGGGTATTTAATGCTCTCTCTCCATGAGGAATCCACAAACCTCTAAAGAGGTCTGACACCGAGTGTGTTGAAGACATCAGGAATCCTTGTTTTTACTTTCATTCTTCTTCCTAAACCCGGAGACATGGTGCTCTGGATCATCCTTCCCATCTCACTAACCCTGGTGTCCTTCATTGGAACATGGAGCGTGTAAGTCTTTATTGACAGTGTCTCTAATGTCTTTACATCCTGGTTAAAAGACAACATTTCATTTTTACAGCTTACTGTCTCTGCTGTGTGTACTGGCATTAAATGGCAAGTTTACAACAGTTTTGTTTGTTTTTCACCTTCTGATCAGCTTCCTGCTGATAATGTGACAGATTCCACAAAAGGCAGCATGTCAAGACCACCTCATGGTTACCACGACGACAGTACAGATTATATATTCCTGGCTAGGAAAAATAAAAAGACGTTGAAGGACTGACATTTGTAACAGATAACCCCGGCATGATTCTGTGCAGATGAGGCACCGTATAATCTTTAAAAAGTTGTCCAAATCAGACAAAACCAGCACAAAGGCACAAATTTAGTCAGATGTGAGTTGCGTGTATCCTTGAGATGGTGAGATGAAAATATGTGACCCGGCTTGTTTAGGGTGCCAGGGTGTGCTCACTGGATCAACAAGAAAAACCTACAGATGTTTCCTTGTTATTCATTCTGATAATAATTAAACTCTAAAAGTCAGTTGTGGTGGAGTGAGTTTTTTTCCCCTCCTCTATTGTGTCTTTCTTTGAGTTTGGTTCTAGCAGTAAAATTTACTGAGGCAAAATATTTTGTTAATTCACTCTGGTTTAAAGTTTTCATAGCCTGAATACATGAATAAGCTGGTTTAATAAGTCTTAATTTGATACAAAAGAAATAAGAAGACACTTGTGATTTAATGAAACCTTAACAAAACCTACTTGGCAGCAATTTAACTATTACATCCTATTAAAGCTGGAATTCAAACATGATATTATGTAACTAAATTGATCACTTATGCATTTTTTTTTTCAGATATGGCATGGCCTACTCCAACAATCATGTGTGTTCGCTCAGTGATTGGTGAGTTGAGTATCATTTGTATTTTAACTTAAAAAAAAAATCTTAACTAATAAGTTCTCAATTTCTCTTGTAGGAGTGGTAAAAATGTCTGCCGAGGGAACGAGACCAAAGAATGTTGCATTGTTCCTACAATAAGGTGAAAAGTCAGGAGACTTAATGTCTTATTTTGTCTTCCCAAGACTAGAATCATTAACATAAACAATAAAACATGATTTTTTGATTTTTTTTTATTTTTTTATTCCAGTGGAAGTGGCACCTTTGCTCCAGAAAGCTCGCTGTTTACAGCAACAATGAATGCGGGAACCTTTCTCTGTGAGTTCAGCAGCAAAATGCCTGTTCTTCACATGTAAAGTGCCTTAAAAAGTATTCACATCCCATGACATTTGTCATTCATCCATTTTTCACACTCATAACGTTCTTCAACTTAAAGTTAATTAAAGGGAGAGGAAAATTAAACAGGCATCAGTTCTGACTGGCTTTTCTGTCCCATCTAAAGAAAAACCTCCCCTTGACGCTGTCTCAACAATGTATCATCATGGGGGGACGGCATGCTCTCATTGATGTTCACTGATTCTTTTTCGGACACAGTGCTTGCAGAAAGTTTGACTTTATTTCTCATCTGACCAAATTGTCTACTGCTTCCTACATGTTCGCGGCTAACCGGATTTCCTGTTAGCTCTCTTTCGAGAATTTTCTTAAAACCCAAATTTACGGATAGCAAATGCTCTCCTTGCTCGCCTTGCAAACCTTCAACGGCCATATGTTGAAGGTTTGCTGGTGTGAAATCCTTGATCGGTTTTCAGAGTTTCATTCAGAGTTTGAGATATTGTTTTTTAAACTAAACTGACTCTATATCTTATCTGCTGTGTTTCTTGTTGCTGTTTGTTCCCTAATGTTCTCTAACAAACCTCCGAGGCCTTCACACAGCGACTCAATTTAAACGGAGATTAAATGATACACATATATTTAATAACTAGGTCAAAGTGGTATGAATAGTTTTTAAGGTGGTTTGGTGCATGTTCCGATATGTGTCATGCTAATCCTGTTTTCATCTTTAGTTGTGCTATTCACCGTATTCCATCATGCCCACATAATGGAGAGACACATGTGCCACTCCATGCTGAGCAAAATGGCGTTAGCCTTTGGACTGGTGGCAGCCGCCGGCGCCTTTGCTGCTGGAAACTGCAACGTAAGCGGTGCTTTATTTCCTTCAAGTATTCAGAGGTGTAAAAGTGAGCAGAAGACCCCCTATGGCTGCTATGCAGAAGGATGAATTGTAAAAAGATTTTATCTTATGAATACTTGTATTAATGTGGAACTGTTTCAGTTCACACCTGTGTTGAAAGAGCAAATAAAGGCAGGTCACTATTTGCTTTATGCACGCACTCTTTTAAAGATTTCCAGCACAGGAGGCGTATTTTAATCTCGTACGCAGCTTATAATGTTGCACAGAAACCAGTGTTTTATTTTTGATTCCAGACTAAGTTATTGAAAGTCTGTTACCGACAGGAGCATTAAACCATCTGCTATTTTCCACTACCGAAACCAATCACATGCCTTCTTTTGAAATCTTTTCCAATCATGAGGAAAAGACTGAGCTGAACAGCAAGAAGGACAAAAAAAATAATAATAATAATTCACTACTAGCATTAGTAGAGAATTAATAATTAACTGCAATGAAAGAAGAATGTTTCTGTGTTTTCATAATGAAAAAGCTGTTACTGCTCTCCACAGCCGGAGGCTGCAACTCTCCTGCACTACCTCGGAGCTGCTGTCAGCTTCACGTGTGCCTGCTTCTACACCATCCTGCTCTGCACCCTGACGGGGAAGTGTGTCCTGACCGGGTTCGAAAGGTTCCTCTTCCCTCTGCGCGTCTTCTTCGCAGTGGTTCAGTTCACTGTGACTGTCTGCTGTATCCTTTTCGGAGAGTCTAATGCCAACATCAGCTTTGTTTAGTAAAGAAATGCTTATCATTTGCATGGTTAATACAATCATTTGACTTGATGATTTTAAACTATATCTGAAGGCAGAGTATAGCAGTGAGACCCAAGTTATAGCCTCAAAGTTCTTCACAGATCTGCGGTGCAACTGTGTTTACTAAGTGGGACTGACTACAGCAGCTTGCACGACACAAGGAGGAAGCACGAAACCTTCCCCGGGGCGGTTCAGTGAGGGAGTGAATATAAATATAAAAGAGATTTAATCCTTGATCAATTCAGCCATAAACAATCTTTCCAGTGATGATCTGACTTTGTCCTTCAGATCCTTAACTCGACAACCTGCAGATACCATTTTTTTCGTCCAGGAAAAGTACATCTACAACCTCCTGTCCGCAGTTTTCGAGTGGACCCTCAGTGTCAACCTGCAGATGTTTGAGCTCACCTACACAGTGGAGTTTTTCTTCTTCTCGTCCTTCATGGTTTCAAACCTGCTGAGCAAACGCGAGGAGGAAAAGCCCTTGATTTTGCCCATGTCATGATATAAGGCGGCCAGGATCCAGCAGGAAAGCACAAACAGCAGTGAAGGACTGCGTAGGACATCAGTGACCACAGTGGCTGGACCCTGGCTGAAGGTTCAATAGCGTTTTATGTTATTTCTTCTCTTCAGTTTTTGACGGCTTGGATTACGTTCACTTTTGTTTCATCATCTCAACTGTTACTTGAAAAAAAGGTTTCTTTAAATTGGGCATTTCTGTATCTTAGGTAATATATTTATGAAAACTCTTCCACTTTAACAGCAACAGAACAAACCACATACTTATAGTTCCTTTCAAAATCATTCACTCTCTAGAACTTTTTCTAATTTTTTCATCACATTAACCACAACCTTTGTTTTATTTTATTTTTTGTGTGTGTGTGTGCGGGAGTTTATATGATACGCCAACACTAAGTACATCTGAAATGTGCAGTGTGGAAATGTATTCAGAAGCACTGAGCCGGCACTTTGTACAACAATCATTCACTGCATTTACAGCCGCAACACTTTTGGTGGTACGTCTCTACGAGGTTTCCACGTTTACAAATTAAAATTTCTCCCCAGTCTTTGGTGCGACATTGCTCGAGCTCAGTCAGATTGAATTGATAAGAAATTTAAAAAATCTTGCCACAGATTGTTCTTTGAGTGCAAGTCTTGATTTGGGCTGGACTGTTCAAATCGAGACTTGAACGGTCTTGATTTGAAGACCGGAATGGTTTGATCATTCCACTGTAGCTGTGGCTGTGTCTCCTTGCCCGACTCGCCAATTTAGATGGATTGGCATATTTTTGTGCAATATCTGTTCCAGTTTCGAACATGAGAGTCACCACTTTTCTCCCTGATCTGTCTGCCGTGTTTGCTTGGTCTTCACTAGTGTTCTCTAACGAACCTCGAAGGCTTTCACAGAGCAGGTTTTAGTTATACTGGGAATGGCTTTCACACAGATGGACTCCATTTACTAATTGGGAGACTTTCAGCGGTAATTGCTTGCTCTGGATTTTTATGTAGGGAATAAAAGCGAGAATGCCTGAACACAAATGTCACACTTTGCCACAAATTTGCAAACCATGTGTCAATTTCCTTCCACTTCTCAATTATGTAGTACTTTCTGTTTGTCTATCACATAAAACCCTAATAAAACGCATTAAAATTTGTGGTTGTCCCGTAGCAAAATGTGAACAGGGATGTGAATAATTTTTCACAGCTGTGTAAACTGTACTTACCAGAAATTATTTACCCAAGTCATCTGGCATTAATGAAACGGTTCAAGCCTGTGTGTGTGTGTTTTTTAGTGCAATAACCTTTAGAATGTGGACAGAGTGTACCAACAAACACATTTTCTCTTGTAGCTCGGTACAAACCTGACGTTTAGGCACTTTAATAGCGTTAAGAAGTCATTACGTGTGTCGTGCTGATAGACAGGATAGACTATGATGCTCTTGGAGTCTATCCTGCTCTCGGATCGAAGGTCGGAGTTCCTGTAACTACCAAAGATCCTGTTTGACTAGACATTTAAACTGAGTGACGTTTTTGAACAAAGACTTATGCGATTCATTCTCACTGAAAACACACAGACGTCATCACCTCCTTTACAGAAGGTGTTGTCTGTGTCCTTTCCATTACATTACCTGATTGTATCAGCAGGTATTCCAAGACCGAGTTACCAAGTTGGGTAAATATTGTGGTGAAGTCCTTGCTTTTCTCATTAGTTTAAGGGGACGACCATGCTGGAAAAACATAAAACTAGGAGTCATCTTGAAACTGCTAAATTATCGTTCCCATATACTTCTTTGTTTTTTCTTTCAAATAAAATTAGATTAAGATCTCTGAAAATGTTTTATTGTGTTTGAATTCCTAAACGCATGGGTGATCTTGTCATTTGCCCAAAACCACGAACAATTTAAAATTCTCCTCACCTGTAGAGTTTCCTTAGCCTTAACCCATAATGACCAGGTCCTCAGCTATTCTTCATTTGTTGTTTTTCAACATTAGTGTCCTCAGTCTTGCTGAAAACATTCAGGTCATGAAGTAACATGAGAGCTTGTAGGAAGCGTCAAAATTCAATAATAGTTGTCTTTGCACAAAGCTGTGATGATTAGATAAATATTTTGCCCAACAAACCTCTGAAGGCTGCATTTATTCCTGTTGCACCTTTTCACACCACATTTTTTTTTTTTTTTTTGTTCTAGACAACTTTCTATAAATATGTAAGGATACAGCACTCTGAACAACCAGCTCCTTTAGCAAGACCCTTTTGTTTGATGTCCTTGTGGAGAGTGTGTCTTCTGGACACCTGTAAATTGTCGCTTCAGTCTTTGATGGCTGAAGCGACAAACACTGTGTGGACCATAAATTGGACATTACATAGTATACATAGATTAAAAATGTGCTTTTTTTAAAGATGGATTTTGGTACCATCAATTTTTATTCAACAGTATCTGGACAAGAGTCCAGCTAACAGAAGACATGCAGCAAATGACCTGAATCATACCGAGGAGAGCAGCATTGACAACTGTTGCCTCAGCATATGGTGCACCTAAAATTATTTTTTAAATTGCTCTAATATTCAAATTTTCTGAGATGAAATTTTGAGGTGTTGTCGTCTGAATGCCTGGGTCATTTTAAATTACAATAAATATTTGGTTTCATTTATAAATGATGTTTTCCATATTTTGGCTTTTAATCAAACATTAGCAAACCTTCCAATTTGTATATCAAGCACTTTCCAAACCTTGAAAACACCCAATTGCAATTCAAGCACTTTCAAGGATTTCAAGCACCTGAAATAAAAAATATAATCAAATATTTCACTCCTGTAATAAATGTATGAATGGGATTCACTTCCTGAAATGACAAAAACTTTCTCAAAATACTTTTCTTTTTTTTTTTCTTTTTTTTTTTATGTGTACCAGTAGTTTGCAAACTACAGCTCAGGGTGGCATCTTATGATCACCAAGTCTCCATTAAACAATTTATTGTAAGGCTTTTGGACTCGTTGCAGTTGTTCACAAGCAAACTAATCTTGGTAGATTGGGTTTCATGCTGAATCACTGAGAACTCAAAACTCTTCACAAAAGTGACAACAATGTTGTGGTTTAATGCAAAGCACTTAACCTTTACTTGAAAGAAGAAGTAATATACATCCTGGAATTACAGATAATAAAGATACATTATGAGCAAAGTCATTTCACAATGAATATCATCTTTCTTTCGCATCAGCTGAGGAGTGCGACATAATCTACAGTTGCTGTTAGGAAGAGAACAGTGAAAAGCACACCTTCTGTCAGCAATGTTACTGTATGGTACACAGGGAAAAAAATGTCATCTATATGCAGTAGTCCTCACTATAAACTGTAACCAAAGAAAAATAAAACAAGTTTCGTTTTTGTATTTCAACTAAGTAACTGCAATGCATACATTATAAATAAATGTAAGTGGAAGAAAAACAAAACAAGAAATACTACAAGCAATATTCAACAATTCCAGCGTGGCTGAAGTAACAGATGGCCTTAAAATCCAAACCTTCCACTTTGGAGTGTGAGCACAGCTTTTCCGAACTTTAGGATGCTGTAGATTCTTCATGCTGATGCACCTGAAAGCCCACCTCATGCTCTGAATAAATCAAGTTAAAAACTGTCCTTAAAACTTGTTCCGTGAAGCAAAAACTAAATGTGTCTAGAATTTTTCTTGTGGGAGAAGAAACACTTTTTAGAGGAGAATTCAGCATGAGGAAAACACAAGGCCTTAAAAAGTTAAGGGGGGTTCTTTCCCAACTCAAAGAAGTCGAGTACTGAAAAAAGCTCGCTCTCAGCATGGCCGTGGGAGGTCGCTATACGAGTCACACAACTCCTCAACTCTAAAAGGAAATCATTTATGTTCTGCTCATTTAAGACATCTTGAGGCAGACTCTCCAGCCAGCCTGGTTCTAATAACTCCTTGTGTTGGAGGGGTGGGGGGAAAGCTCAGACTGTACACACTTTAAACAATATTTGTTTGCAATAAAAGGAAAATACACTATAGTAGTTGACAACTCAAAAAGTTAATGTGATGATGCAGACTGGTAATTGTTTAAATCTACAGCAAGTTGAAACAGGGGGAAGGGTTTTCAAACAGAGTACATGTTCTTGGTGGTGGAGCCGCTCTTACTGGACGTGTCGTCATGAGACTGGTAGCCAATCATGGCTTTTATAGGGATGTTCAAACGCTCTTTGTAAAGTTGCCTGTAGAGACACAAGGAAGAGAAGCTCACAGTCACCATCTAATGGTCGTAGGAATCCAGCAGTACAACACCAGTCACAAAAAAAAAAAAAAAATTCAATGTGTTTCACTGAGATTTCATGTTAGACCAACATAAGGTGTGATATAATTATATTCCATCCACTTTTCTGATTTTTACTTGATAAAAGATTTGAGACCCAAGGATCAGTTTCTTCCACATCACAATAATTGTGATGTTCTACGACATAAAACATCACAAAAGACAAAAGTTTGAGGTTGTATTGTGAGAAAATGTGAAAAAGACCAAAGGGTATAAATATTTTTGACCAGTCCTGCATATTGGTGTGACTTTCTTTCTTACCCTATCGTCATGATGGCTTCCCTGTTTTGGCAGTTGCTTGTCCAGATGGATATTTTGTCGCCTTTAGGTCTGACGTTCACCACAGCTCCGCATACCTCTTCACTTGCCTCATCAAATGACTCACCAACTAAACACAGGAGCTGTAAGGTTCAGCATGACAACGTGGGTCAATTCATCTTTTCCTAAACAAATCATCCTGTTAGATGGCAGGGAGTCGTTGTGAGGAGAAAACAGCGGTGGTACCGTTTCCATCCAGTAGCGGTCGAGGTCGTTATGCCTCTGTTGTTTGTTGAGGGTCATCAGCCATCGACCCCCGAGCTTATTCCGGTCATCTTCCCACATTGGCTTAATACCATCCTGGCACAGATAATTACAATTATGTTCAATACTACAGCGTGTCCATTTCTTTCAGATGCATTCATATTTTGTCCATTGTATACATTCTTAAACTCAAGAGAACAGTCTAATTTGAAAAAGCTGATTTCAGATATGCTTGTGTGTATGAAAACCAGACTGTGAAAGTGAAATAATACCAACTCTTATTTTATTTCAACATATTAAGAGAAATAAAACATTATCAGATGATAACAAGGAAAAAATGTCAGATTGTAGGCACCAAATATTCATAAAAATGGACAAAAAGGAAAAAAAAAGAAGAAGTAGATTTACCTTAAACAAGGAATAATCACAACCAAAGCCAAGTTTGCTTGGTTGCTGTATGTGGTTATATAATCTGCAACGAAGATCAGAAGAATTTTTAACATCAAACAACAAAACTCAGTAAAATCCAAACATAAATGTCGAGCCTCATTTGCTTTAGATCACAGTAAAATGATCAGCAACATCCTGCAGACATGGGAGCCAAATAAAGACTTTAAAACAGACCTGCTGGACTGATATGCGTTTGTGTTTTGATGGAAGGTTTCATATATTCAGCATGAAAAATATATTATGGGAATATTCAATAGTATCTTTGTAATATTCAGAAACAGTTCACAGTACATTATTGAAATAGAAAAAGAAAAACGAGAGATTATTTGTGCTTTTAAACCACTTTCATAAAAACTCAGAAAATTAAAAACGTTGAATTCATTTGAAGTCAATCTCAGTCAACATAAATGATTCCACATTGTATTTGTAGGAGTTTGTATCATTTCATAAAAACGAAACTTACGCCCAAAAGTCTTCAACTGTGTCAAACTTGGAAATGAGACGCAAGTTCTCCGTCCAGCTTTTGCTCTTGTCATTTTTGAAATACCACAGGGCCCATCTGAAAAAGGAAGCAAGTTCAGGTTCACATGGCAATTTATTGCTTCTCTCACAAAGGAAATACCTCTTATCTAATATTATGAGCCAAATTGGTCGAAAGAGGTTTTTACTTCATATTGTATGACCTCAGTGCACAGCAGAAACAACAGCTTCTCAACAAAAGCACACATGAACGCAGAAAACCATCGGCAGCACTAGAAACGCAGCCTTTGTGTACAATGGGAGCATTTATTCTTTCATACGTTTCCCAGGAGGGGCGGGGCTGGCCGGGAGAGGGCCGAGGGCAGACAGGGGACACCAGGCGAACTCAGTGCCCCCACCACCTACAGCTGTTCCATTAAACCCACCCATCAGCAGCGTAAAACCCATTATTACTGTGTAGTAAGGCTGGGCAATAGACCAGACACATGATCAATGTCAACAGCTGATAAAATGTTAAATAATTTTACTGGAGTCTGATGCAGAACCCCACAGCATTTTGGGGGATGTAGGCAGAGTAAAGACTTTGGTCACTCAACCTCTCCCAGCTAGCTAATCAAAGTGTGTGCCATAAACTAACTCAGGCACTCACTCTTTGTTACTTAGCAACAACCTGTTGAGTCACCTGTTGTTACCTAGCAACAACCTCTTGAGTAACTTGCGTAGTAGCAGTTTTGGGGTTTGCCACCATATCTCATAACTGTTAACAAAAAAAAAAATAAAAAATAAAAAAAAAAACCGAGAGGAAACTGTGGATAAAACAGTTAAAAAACAAGAAAGGTCATGTCACCAGTTTGGCAGTATCTCCGATACTTAAAACAAAAATCTAAACAATAGTTATTAATATCGGCTGATATGAATCACTTTGGCTGTTTTCATACTGCAACCTGAAACGACCCAATTCTGATTTTTTTTGTTGCCTTAATGTGACCTGCATCTGATCTTTTTATGACAGTCTGAACAACACAGATCAGATTTTCTTCAATGCAAGAAAATTCGCATTCTGATTTTCTCCACTTTGTATTTCATAAATCTATAGGTTTTTTTTATTATTTATTTTAAGGCTTATTTAACTGTAACTATATATTTGCATGTTCTTTTACTTCCCCCAAAACAACACATTTTCAGAAGCAAAATATGTTTTTCATATTTCCAAGCAGCTGGTAGTTTCAAGTAGCACCTTGTAAGAAAATCATGTTACCTCACTGAAACTTAAAGAGATTACCATGTCTCCTTATGTTGCAACTGTGTAGCTAAGCTTCATTGTGTGATTTAAACGTGTACTAAAGAGACCAAAAAAAATAAAACAAGATGAAAGAAATTGCAAACAGGTTCAAAGTTTCTGAAGCTTGAATTACTAAAAGACACAATGTGCTTAGTGCCACCACAGAAACAGGAAAGTTTTACTCTTGCTTTGCTGTTTGCTCGTATTTAGCAAATGCTTTTATAATGTCCACCAAGAAGGATGTAGTTAATTAACCAACTCAGTTAAATGAGGAAGAAATGTATTCATTTGAACATGAAATGATCTCAGCAGAACAGTCCAAGTTTGATATTCAAAATGTTTTTCCAACATTCACCTATTCAACTCAGTGGTTTTGATTCTTACCTGTTTTGCAATGGATGTTTGATATACTGCTCAGGATTTGCAACAACCTGACCATCAGCCTGTTGATCTTCAGTTTCAGCTGCTTTCTAAAGAGATAAACACACAAACACATCATATAGCTGCAGAGGAAACAGAATACATGAATCTGAATGAATCCTAGTTTTGCACGCACTGCAGACGAGAAAGGCACCAACATATTTTTTAATCAGAGCGACAAAAAATGAGTAATATTTACTAACGCAATTTCAATAACAATTTAGTCTTTAAATCCTGAAAACTTAATCAGTCACCCAGTTTAGACGTCCAACACGAAACAGTGAGATGACTAAGCAAGCTTCTCAAAGCACGGCCCTGAACTTGGCTTCTGATTCTCTGTTGTACAAGAGTATTTCTTAACCATAATCAGATTGTGTAAAATCTGAATTTCACTTTCACATCGTCCTTCACATAGAATAGAAAACCCTCGGAGGGCCGAGACAAGCTATAAGGATACAAATAAAGACAAGGCCCCCTCCCCACCACCAATTAAATAATTCATTCCAGATGAATGACTAACCCACTCGCTGCGTTCAACAAAATGGGGGTTTGTGAATCCAAATCAGCACAGACTGAGCTGCAAGTGCATCCACTGCATTTACATGATTTGATCACCATCTGCATTCCATCTCTTCTTTTGGAGATTTGATGTTTTTCCGCATTGTCACTGCCAAACCTCAAGATCAAGAGACTCATCACGTGATTTGAAACGTGGTTCTGAACGTTCAACGGTTCCACAGATTTCACGCGACCAAGCGCCCAAGATATTGCAAAACAGAACAGACAGGCTGTGTCGATGTTAATTTTGCCATATTAAAAAAGGAGGGATAAAAGGTAACGCAGACATAAAAGTTTGTTTACTTCTATGCCTGTAGGAAGCTACGGTAAGAGGTTGACAAACTTTTATTCTCATGACTTCAATGTCTTAAGACATCACGTGTACTAGTAAAATTGAAAAAGAAGATTAGTTATATGAGAGAAACAGTGAAAACCGGCTACCTTTTACCAGGGCGCCTACATTCAAAATTAGAAAGATAGATTAGATGGTGAATGTTAACTTTAAGTAAACATCTACATCTCATTTCTTCAGCACCACAGACAGCACCATGGACATGTCCACTTGACACGTCAGAGCCAAGGCTGAAACCATGGACATGTATTAGCATAAACTCCAGTTAAAAAGAAATGTCAATGATAAACTCAGAAACACACTCTGACTGCTGCTGGGGGGACGTAGAGAGATAATAGGAGAACAGACATTTTGATTATATTTTAAACTCATCAGTTAAATATATATATATTTTTTTTAAAAAGCAGAAACTCGAGACACCTGCAAGGTTTTAATATCTGCATTATGGAAGACTTCTGCCTTTCATAGGCCCTACACTGACAATATTATAACATATTCCAAGCTGTGTTTTTGAAGGACACATTTGAACGTGAGTCACCAAATTAACATTTATAACACCCACAGACCAAACAAATTCAATAAATCTCGTAATAAGTGCCAGAAAAAAGATAAAACCTTAGCTCACTTCACAACTAAGGGTTGCTAGCATTAGTTTTAGCAGGCGTGCTAGGCTAGTTAGAAGCTCGATACACACGTGTTTTTAGCGTCATAAACTGCATCAATAAATTAGAGGGGGCAAAATAAAAATGTTCCTGGCATGACCACCACCGTACTTTGGGTCTAATGTCGAGTAACACCAAAGCAAACCACTGCGTGAAGTATGAATGAACGACGCTCAGTCAATCAGTCCCTCCCTGCCGACAAAGTCAGGCACATTGCACTGCATGCTAACGCTAATCCACGCCGATATTGTTAATGCGAAACACCGTCAATTACCCCAAATACAAGCGTCACGTTCAACGTGGAAACTTTGGAAATTAAATCTAACAGATCAAGCGGGGACTCAACGAGCCTCTCCGCGCGCATCAGTCGGTTATTTTCATCTGTGTCTCGTCTCTCTTACCGGCTCCGATGTCGCCATCTTGACTTGTAGAAACGATCTGCCCGTGCGACGCTTCAATCCGCTCTACGGAAGCCGCACCGCTCCAGTTTGACTTGAGTGACCGAACGAAAGGATATAATCAAGCTCCGCATAATTTTATTTAATAATAATAATAA
>NW_006800127.1:429556-577464 GCF_000485575.1 Poecilia formosa | reverse complement strand
ACAAAAAAGTCTCTCCATAGTGTTATGAACACAAATTTTAATTTAATTCTGCCGATATGCAAACCTAAAATACAACATTATTTATCTTTTTCACAACTTTGAAACAAAAATGTGACTTCATGACATACAATCTGGTAAATATAACTTGAAATGTAAAAATAAATTAGTTGCTATTTCAGATACTACCATCGATCACAAATCTACAATAGATGCCACAATCTGAAACCTCTCTTACCTTGTGTATAGGTAGTTTTATGTCGTGGATCTGTCTGTACTTGACTAAAAGCTTATTGACTGTAATGCCAAACTACTTTGAACCAGATGAACTTGGAGCCTGGTGCCTAGAGCTCAGTTCCCTCCTTGGTTATTAACCTTAAGAGGCAGCTTTGTCACATGTGATTTAGTAAATTATCATACTTTCCACCAGGACTAAAGTTGACAAAAAGTCACGAGGGACTGTCATTATACACGTGATAAAACATTTTGTGTATATCACCTGACTTATAATCCTTCCTAAATGCCAGCTGTAGTGCTTACAATTGAAAACAATGTAATTGGTAAGTATATTACTTATCTCAAGAAAGGACTGGTAATGTGTTCTTTTTTTTTTTTAGAATCCATTATAAAAATTAAATGATCCTGCTCCAGTGTATGTAAGAGAACTTTTAGAAATCCAAGTCTGAGACCATCTGTTGGTTTCATCTTAAGATCAGAGGAGACAGATTTAGTAAAATATTGTTCCCAGGCTGACATAACCACTGATGGGAACACTTTGCATCCCCATTGTCATGGCATGATTCAGTTGAATCTTTCAAAAGATGCAGGGGTAGCAATGACCACCCCCTAAATTTTCTGGATTATTTATCCTTTTTGTGATTGCTTCACACCATGAAGCAGTGTGTTGTGACGTTGCCTTATGCTACGTCTGCAAATGTGCATCCCTGCAATATGTATTAAATCAACTTGAAGCCTATGGCTTCATGTGAACTTTAGACAATGACCGTGTCTGTAACTTAGCAAATAAAAATTTATTTTTTTCTTCCTAATTGGATAGATGACTAAATATCAAAAATAAACAGCATGTAAAGTTGTGGTTAAAACTGTATTTCAACACACTAGAACTTATCAGTGAGCCATGTGTTGTCGAAGCTAGAGTGAAAAACTGAAACAAAAACAACAAAAACGAATCATGATGAGGTCCAAAATATAAATATGACTTTATTTAACAATCCTGAAAGAGATCAGCCATCCGTAAAAGGAATGCTAAATTTAGTCTCTTCTCAAGTCTAAACTGGATATACTTTTAGCAACATACAGTAATTCAGTTTTAAAATAAGCAAGATCACCCATTATCTAAAACACCTTTAACAGTACAGTAAAAACAATGTGGTTCACATACATATTTACAGTCTGTCTAAATGCTGGTGCTCGTTACAAAAATGTTTCATGTGGACAGAAAATGTCCGTTCAAAAGAAATAATAATAATAATAAAAAAAAAATACAATTTTCATTTTATTATGTGATGTTTAAAATTCAGTGGATTCCAAACAGTTTTACATTCATTTGTTTATTTATTTTTTGCATGTAGGTTCAGATTTTTTTAAGAGCTGCTGGAGAAATCTTTAAAATGTGGAAGACATTTAAACTGTAAATGAAAAACTGCACCAGTATGCACCTTCAACTTGCACTTGAAAAACATATTAATGCTTTCGTTTGTTGTCCCCCGTCTACCAATGTTTGACAAAGGAAATGATACAGACAATGTCTGAACACATTCGACAAAGACGGGTTCTAGAAAAAGCACCGTTATACAGTTTAGAACCAGTTTAAGTCTTTGACATCTTTTCTTTTAGCACCAAAACCGAGTTTAAGCAGGCGACCAAATGTTTCAGATAAAGATGTAATGCCATCTGTCTTAGTGTGAATATGAGTGAAGGGTTGTGCTAAAGTTGCAATCATCCTAGTTCCTAAAAATAAAGAGCTTCTCTTTAATGGGTACAAAAAAATTCCCAGGAGCTACTCCCAGCCCCTTTACTGAGACCCTGTAAAAAGATATATGTAAACAAAGGTCTTCATAAGAGCTGGGCACTTGAAAAAAACATCTTAAGCAATTGTTTGAGTGCGACATGGTGTTCAAGTGGTTTTACAACAACAGGGTGTTGTGTTGACATCTGACACATTTGTAGCTTCTTGTAAGATAGCACCATTAAAATATACAGTTAGATTCTGAAGTCCTATAATCACACTTGTTCCCTATGAAAGACGCCTCTTCCAAGAGTGGAATACCAGAGCCGGCCCAAGGCATGAGCAATCGAAGATATGAGAGCAATTGATACAAAACAGAAATACAATGCAGCCGTCCATTTTCACTGCCTTTAGAATTTTATAGTAACAATCTGAAGGGTTAGCGCAGTTCTTAGCGAGTGAGGGCGAGTTCATCTCTTTTCAAAGATTCTGATCTTTTGGGTCAGCTCCCTCACTGCTCCCAAATATGCCTCCACCAAGTATAACTCAGAGTCTTCTGTCTTGGTCTCATTTGTGTAATTATGAATATTTTGCCAAAAGTAAGGCCAACCTCTCACTGATAAACTTAGCAAACCTCACAATCGGTCAATCGAGATTGTTACATTGTCTGTTTAAATTATTTTTTCTCTTCTTACAGTAGGGTCTGTAAGAGCAACAGTAACTGCTGCACGTGTCAAAATATGACTCAATCCAATGTTGTGCACTGTTTAACAGCTCAAATGCTCTAATTAATATAACTGTTGTGGTGAAGCGGGCTTTTTGGTAGTGGTTAAATTGTACTTTCAGAGAAGGATTTGGTCGGATTCGATCTGCATGCAATTCAAGAAGTATTATTAAAAACACAGTGATAAATTTTCTTAAAACGTTTTGTCGTCACCGAAATAAATGCAACAAAATACTGTGATAAAATATTACATCCACATCACCAATCAAGCTAAAACTGATCTAATTTCATTGACCAGCTAACTTCTGTGTCCATATTTAATTGTAGCTCTAGATATTTTATTTTTAAAATAAAAGTGAAGAAATACAAGAAAATAATCTATGTAAAGAGATAAGCTATACAAAAGTGGTCAACCACATTTAATGTAGTGTGAGAATGAAATCTAGCAAACTTACTGAAATTCTTGATAAGCTAACATTAGTTAAAATGTTAGCTCAACCTGCTGCTATAAAGGATGCACATTCATTGGCCAGCAGCTAGGTTTTAGCTAACATGCTAATATTGCTAGCTAACAATAGTAACAAAGGGAGATTAGCGGAGCTGTGGTGACAGCTACAAGGGTCCGCACATCTAACTAACTCTGTTCAGGACCTCACACAGCCTTGGACCGGCTCTGGTGTAACTGAGAACCTACTCCCGATAGTTTCTCATGATTCATTACTTTGGTGAGAACAGAATTTCATTAAATATATGTGTACTCAAACTGAATAAAAAGCTAATTATTGCAGAAATACTGTAAAACAAAACATGGTTAATTTTTAACTGTCAAATTTACTGTATAGTATCTCTGTCAGCACACACAATTCAGGCTTATGCCCTGTTTTTCAAGTTAAGGGAAAGTGCTTTTTAATATGCCATTTATAGCTGTGAATTAAAGGAATAAAATATCTAGATGAAGAAAAAAGTGATTTTTTTTTAAACCACCAACAGAAGACGGAGGCAGTGAAAGGAAAACGCATAATGCTACATGTGACAATCTGTAGTAAATAAAATTATGTGAAGTAACAAAATTGCTAAACCAAGGTTACAGTGAGAATGGCACCAAAGTACCCTCCTACTGTACAATATAAAGCAGGGTATCATAGACATCTTGCAGTAAACAGGCTTATATCAGAAATTAAATAGAAATTGTTATGATCAGAATAAATAATCACATCTATTTTTGTTCTAAATCATGTGTATAAAACCAGTTTAAAAACATCTTGCTTCAAAGCACCATCTCTTTACATTAAAAACCAGCACCGAAACTCACAGTTGAAAAGCCAACAAACTTTGATCCTTCCCATCACCAAAGATGGCAGACTCTAAGAAGGACAAAGTTAGCAGACAATAGAAAAGTACAATAAAAACAAAAAAACAAAAAAACGACACGATGACGATGAGAGTAGCCGATTGAAGGTGAATGAGGTAAGGCAGAACCACGGTGTAGGAGTTTCAAGTGAGTCTGTTGAAACATGCCGACTAAGACCAGCGATTGTAAGGGCCCGTCACATGTGTAAGTGCATAAGGAGACACGGTGATAACGCCGCCTGTTGGAGCAGTGAAAGCCTGCCGTGTTGGGACATTCATTACCCTTCTTGCCTCCGCTGTCTCTTTATCCTCGTCTTCCTCTCCCTCCCTGCCCCCTGATGTTTTTCTGTTCTTCCCCGCACCGCCGCTTCCCTCCATCCTCAGTCTCTCCGCCTCCTCCTCCCGCTCCCGCTCCCGCTTGGCCATCTTGGCGTCCCACATCGCCATCCCGTGGCCTGGCTCGTTCAGGGCTTTGTGCTGGTAGAAGACCAAGGAGATGCGAGTTGGGTGGCGGCGGTTCGGCTTGAGGATGGGGGTGGTGGCGTGGAGCTCGCGGCGCGCGCACTCAATCAGGATTGAGCCGTGTGACGGCGCCACAGCAACGCCGCCAATGTCCTCGTCCAGGAAGTTGTGCTCGCTGTCGGACCACACCTCTTCCTGCTTTGCCTGTTGCGGTTCTTCGAGCGGCGGGGCTTGTAAGGGGAGAGACTGGCCTGGAGGGAAGTCGTGACCCCTGACCTCTCCTGCAACATCTTCTGCAGCCCGAAGAAGTCCATTGAGCCTGCCGAAGAGGCCCTCAGAGGTAGGTCTGGCAGAGAAAGAGGAGGGGGACAGTCTGTGCAGAGCGGAGCAGTGCATCTCGCTGGGCTCAGCTTTAAAGGGAAAGTCGTTGTTGAGGTTCTGTGGAGGTATACGTTCTAGTAAAGCACCCTGCTCACCAGAAGCTGGAGTTAAACCACTCATAGTGGCACCAGCAGTATGGTAGCCGACAGCTACGCCGTTATGCTTAAACTGAAGGTTTGATACGCTGTGGTGGCTGGAGGGGAGGACCTCCCGCTGCGAAGCGATCCCCGCCCCCGGAGAAGAGCAGCTGCTGACGCTGTGGCTGTAAGCAGCGGCTTGATTTCTCTCCGGTGTGGCTCTGCCAACACTGGTGGGTCTCGGTGGTACTCCATAAGCGCTGTAGAAGCCTTGAGGCTCTTTTTGGGGAAAACAGACGGCATGTGTTTTCATTGTAATTTTCTTACAAAAGCAAAAACGTTCGGATGATTAGATGTGCCGTACTACCTTTATTGGGGGTTTCAGATTTGACTTTCCCAGGAGTGAGAGATGACATGCCGAGCTTCTTCTCCATCTTCTCTGCCTGCGCCTTCAGACGAGCTTCCTGTCTTATCTTACGAGCAGATTTCACAGGCTCAGCCAGCAGGCGCACCTGAAAACAAATGGACCCAATAAATACAAAAAAAACCCAAAACAAAACAAAAAACATTTAAACATAATTTTTCACAGTCAATTAAAAAATTTGCCCCTGAATCTAAGTTGGATTTATTATGAGTTGGGAAAATTAACTGGAACGCCAATCCCAAAGTCAGACTTCTCATTCTGAAAGTCATAGAAGTTTTCAGAAGTCTCGCAACAACAATACTAAGCTGTAGTGTAAAACATGTAAGAGTGTATCTGAAGCCAGTGTTGCACATAGCGCCTTCAGCTCTAAATTAAAAGTGATGCTTACATGTGGAATGTGCAGCGTAAAACAATTTTAATTTGCAAAAAGGGAAAACCATGTATCATTTCCCTACTACTCCACAATTATCTGCAACTTTATGTTGTTCTGTTACATGGACTCCTCAAAAAATATACAACATTTGCATGGGATAAAAATTGCAACAGGATATAAAAAGATTTAAGGGGTTAAAGTACGACTGGAACCAAACATGGACCGTTGACCGTTCTGCTTCTACGCACCACAAATCTGGATCAAGTTTCCAGAAAACTGCAAAAGAGCTGAAACACTGAGTTCCTACTAAAAACCCACCTGTTTAGAATTGTTTTTGAATAATAATAAATGAAACATTGACCAATATATTTGATGTGTATTGATGATTTTGATAATGGTATTCATCAAAATGTAACGTGTGTTCTTGGTCTTCTCAGTTGTTGACTGTATGGCGTCTTTTATGACTTTGTATATTTGTGTTTTTATGATGTAAAGCACTTTGAACTGCCTTGTTGCTGAAATATGCTATACAAATGAACTTTTTCTCCCCCTAAACGTTTGAGCAGAGCTTCACTGACCACTTACCTCTCTGGGGAAGGAGGAGAGAACATGCAAAGCTCCACTCCGGATCTTGGCCCACTGGCCTTCAACCTGACCAAACTCGTCTTTGTCAGAGATCTTGTACAGTGGGAGCACATGAAGCTGTTCATCCTCAGGTATATTCCGCACCGCACGGTTATCTTCCTTTGTTAAAGTGCAAACCTGAAAAAGCACACCAGGCAGAGGTCAAGAGTTTCATTTCTTTCTGAAAAATATGACACTGGTTGACTTCTTCTAAGGCGTGAAATGATTGGTGTCAACTTGAATTACAGGACACCAGCTATTGTAAAAAAAGCGAGCCCTTTTTTTTCCTTGTAATTTTTGAAAAAATACAGACCAGTGACACAATGAAAACTGGTTGTGATCCACCTATATAAAAGTACATTCATGTTTTTTAATTCCTCAAACAAGATTCAAATCTAGATCCATTTGTGAATCAGAGGCAATATTTACAGACATTCCCTTTCCGATATGGTTGAGATTTGAGAAGAAGAATTAGCAAATATTTCAGTCTCCACATGTCCAAAGCTGATGGAGACATTAGCCAAAAAACAAAAAAAAAAAAAAACTTGCTATCTAAAGCTGCTTCTAGGAAGTAGTGATTCAGGGGCACTTGAAAAAAAAAATCCATGCCTCCCTTTTCAGATTTTTATTTGTTGAGAAAAACTGGAACCATGAGTCATTCCCCTTCCACTTTACAGATAAGCAGTAGTTCACGTTGATCTACTACAAACAATGACCAACAAAACACAATAAAGTTTGTGGTTTGAATTAGTCAAAAATTGAAAAAGTCCAAGAGATGCTAATACTTTTGTAAAGCACAGCCAGCATTGCCTAAGAGTAACCAGCAGTTCTGACTGATCGCTTACCACGGTGCTGCCGTTGTTCATGTTGCTGGTGTCTTTGTGAGCGTGAGCGCAGAAATCTACGCAAGCTGTGACCCCTGAAAAAGGACGACCCTCCATCCTGCCCAGCCGGCAAGCGTCCCCTGCAGCCTCGCACTCCACCTGTGAAAGGCAGGAGGAAAATAAGACACTCGAAAAGTGCTATCGGAAAAAAAACTGGGGCAAATTACAAGGCTGCATGTAAACATTCTCTAGTCCACTGATGATGGTCCAGAAGACATTGAATGAATAAATAAAAGTAACAGAGTCAGCAAAAGTTTCAAAGCGACCCCAACTGTAGCTATTATTCTGCAGTTTCAATGTTTCATACCTGGTTCTGGAATGCCACTGGAGCCAGTTTTTTGTAGAGTGGAGCGAGATCAGTGGCCAAACTCTGAAGGTTGCTCTCAATCTTCGCCTCCTAAAAATAACAAATTTAGGATTTGTTTCTTTGGTTGCTGAAAAATGACTTGTTTGATGCTTTCTTTTTATGTCTTCTAATGTAATACTCAACGCTGGCCACTAGGGGGCAAAATGCTGGAATACATTTATGTACATTTATAGCAAATTAAAGAGTGAAGTGCATTTTATTATATTGTAAAACAAAACAAACATACACCGATGACACAGACAACACATTATGACAACAAACAGTGGAGTGACGGTTTCTAGCAGTATTTTAGGAGCTATAATCGACTGAAAAACTGATGAAAACATCCTCTAACCTCCTCTCGGAGGTCTCCAAGCAGACGAAACTTGCGGGGCACTTTGCTGCGGGCAAACTTGCAGCCATTGAAGTACATGCTCCAGGAACAGCCAAAGGAGAACGAGGCTCCGCAGGTGTCAGGGTTCAAACCCTGGCATGCACACGTGCGACTGCAGGGACAGAAAGGCTCGATCAGAGACGGAACAGAAACGGTCGGGATGAAGCAGCTCAACAGGAAAACAGCAAGTAAAAAAAAAAAAAGCAACACACTCTTCGTTGAGGGCGCAACGGCGACTGGTGGGGGAGCCGTATTTAAAGAGGGTCTCTGTGAGGTCTTGGTAAAGGTGGTCCGCCACCGTTCGAGGGATTCCCTCCCACGCCAGGATGAGGATCACCAACACAGCCGTGTCGCAGTAGTGGCCCGGTCTTTGTCGGACCAAGCACAGCAACTTCTCCTCTTCGCTCCCACGTCGGATCACCTGGTGGGTGGATCGGGATGTGACAAGTCAGATGGCGAGCAGAGACCGCACACACACACAAAATCACGGTTCAGAAGGAAGAAGCCGTTTTCCTTAAACACACAACTGGCGTCAACATGTAATCAAGGTGAGAAAATGATGGGATTATGAGCTTCACAGCAATCACACACCCATTTAGCAATGGGACACCCCTGGGAGCTCTTGCCCTCTTTCCCAGTGTAAACAACAACTTCCACCCTCACTGCGTTTCCTTTGGCACCATACCTGTGAGCAGAAAAACAAACATGTCATCCTCTGCATGTAACGCAATAACCCAGTATAATCCTGTAATCCATATCCAGATGTCACTAAATTTAAATATTTTTTTTCATAAACATAATTTCTAGAGCTTTTCCTTTTTTTCCCCCAAATTCTAGATATTTCTGACAAAATAAGATTTATCTAAAGTCTTTCTATCCAGAGGCTCCACGATGCTAAAGTTGGCTTCTAATTCGGAAGTGTAGTAAATGAATATTTCACAGTTTTCTTGGTATCTGGAACAACTGAGATCAGCTCTGTCTCTATTTCTGTTAATCAATAACATTTGAAATCAGATTTAAATTATTCAACACTAATTCCAGACTTTTGAAGTACAGTTGCTGGCTGTTTATTTGTAGGAGTCTGTAAAGAATATTTGTTTCAAACTCTTTTTTTTGGCATTGAAAACAAACAATTTATGAACCACATATCTCTGTCTAAAATCTAGTTAACAACTAAGATTTTAAGCAATTTAGAGGCCAAGAAAGGCAGTGACATGTGCCTATTTTTTTTTTTTTAATTTTTGAATGAGTATTAATTGGTCAAGCTTTCAAAATAAAAATGCTGCTGTATTATTGGTCTGACGTGGCAAATCAAAGAAAATAAACACAACTTTATAATTGCAAAAAACACTGTATTTTTAAGAAGGTTCAATGTTTATCTTTTTGAAAATAGGATATGGAATAATATTTAATATGCTTTGACTGAAGTCAATAGCTTAAACGTAATGATCATAACCATTATTATGATCATTACTAGTAGTAATATTGGTAATATAATATCCCAATATTAACAAATTTAAAATCTGCCCTTTATTAGTCAGAAAGTTAGTTGGCAGACAAAACCCACAATCCACGCTTGTAATTTTAGTGCTAACAGTAACCTCACTTAGCATAATGCAAATAGGCAACTACTTGCAGAGAAGAAGTCATGTTATTTCCTTTTTGAAGTAAGGAAAATAAGACATCATAAAACAAGACAGAAACCCTTTTTTGTGCAGTTAAAAAAAAATAAAAAATCCAAAAACCAGCAACATTTAACGCTCAGTGCTCCTGAGAGGTAAATATATCATCTGAGTCTTTAACACCAGAGATAACTGATTTGGTTTTAATGGTAATTTCATTTTAATACAGTAAAACCAACTAAGAAATGTAATTACGGTTATATTAAACCTTTTCATTCCTAGCACCTGGCTTCGCATAGTTTCTATTTGTCGCCACAGTAGGTCTCGTCTGGGGGTCAGACCACATTAACCACACTTCATTAAACTGATACTTGTTACATTAGTTTACACATCCTCTCCCTGCATCCTGACTCTATCGGCTACTTTAAATTCTCTCAACCTAGTAATTATTTATTATTGTTCCAGTAAGAACGTGCTGTAACTTGGACAGTGATGGAGCCAAGGACCTTTGAAACAAGCTGTCACCTAAGCTTATGGCCCCCTGGTCTCAGCTTTACGGTTTCTTGTTTCAGCACGCTGTGTGTTTCTGTGTTTTTGTGCACAAGTGTTGTAGCGTGACACTTAGGGTGAATGTCAAAATACCTTAACCAAACTTCCTTCTTATTCAGAGTAGTTGTAACATAGCTGTTTACTCCTTGTGACCTGGAGGTTCTCAAAGTTTCGGTAAAGCAATTCAATGTACCTGTTTTCCATCATTTCCCTTACGGCGGCAACGTTGGGTCCTGCCCCAAGGTGAGTGTAGTAAGGGCCTTCCTCCTTTTCAATAACTTGGTCTGTGGAAAAAACAGACACCTTATGGCTAAAGACACGAATTCAGCATTCAAAAGTGTTCATGCAGATCCAAACATGGCAGAGAAACACAGTATTAATATGGACGAAGTGTAAATTGCAAAATTATTCACACCCCTTGAACTACTGTAATACTGTTTATAAAAGTGCAATCACAAAGCAACTGACTGGAAGAAATATTTAGTAGGGCACTCTGCTTGCCAAATATATTTGGCCTGTTGATTGGTCTTTAAATGGCTTTGTTTTCCACGTCAAATGGACATTTTTAGTGGCTGAAATGCTTAACCTCACAGAGAGTAGTGAGCAAATTAGAAAGACTGAAAAAGAAAGAGATGAGTCAGGAAATTGTCGGTAACTGCAATTGATACAGATATTGTCGCCACCTTGAGCATTTATGTTCTCCTATATTCTTAAACCTGTCTTATGTGATATTACAGACATTAAGACCAATGTGAATTTGTTGTACTTCTTATTCCACAACTTTACTTTTCCTTTAATGAGTGCCATTATGTTGTGAATGATACAAAGCAGAGCTAACTCACCCACACAGTGACAGGAAGGAAGATCTGCCAGTTTTTTGGAAGGTGTACTGAGCAGGTTCTTGATGGGGGTATCCAGGAAACTCATCGGAGACTCCAGAAAGCTGTTGACACCATTCCTGGTTGGAGTGGACTCTACAGGGTGAGCCCCGTCAGTCGCTGTGGACAGGACAGTGACGGACCCGGACGTCTCTAGCTTATAGTAGTTCTGTTGGCTTGGAGGAGGGGAGTCAGGAGGCCCTGAGAAGCCGTTGCTCAGAACACGGAACCCATTGACGTTGCTAGTAAAAGCTGGTTTTGCAGGGCTGGCGATAGGATGAGTGCCGTGCTGAAGCTCGCCAGCAGGCGGCGCTACCTGAGATAACACGTGGCTCTCTGCTGGTCCCGCAACGAAACCATTGCATTGATTGTGTGGGAGAGGCAGACCATTAGGAAGCGACCACTGGTGGTTTTCTCCAGCACCAGTGTGGTTCGTGGTGAACAGATTGTTGGGATTCTGAGACAAACTTGTATTGTGAATGTTACTTTGATGGATCAGTTGCCTCCTTCCTTCTTGAGCCTCAGCCAAGTATTTCTTCAAATCAATTTGAGCCAACGGCAAAAAGAAATTGTTCTTGGGTTGACGACTCGATTTCCCGTGTGGGAGACCATTCTGGCCTCGGCTCCTGTGAGGCGTCTCCCCACCCTGCCCGGTCCTACGACTCGCTCCCTCCTGTAATCCATCGCTTTTCTTCTTCCTGGGCTTGGACGGCGTAGTTTTGGTCTTTTTTAAGGGAGGCTTTTTCTGACAGGGGCTTTGCTGGGATTTGTAGTTGTACTTTATAGCTGAAACAGGTGTTCCCTTAGGGGGGCCGTTGTCGGACTGTTGATTGTGCCGCGCCTGGATGATGAAGGCCAGTTCCGCCAGCTGAGCTGCCACTTCTTCCTCGTCCCTGTTCCTCCTCATTTTAATGACGCACCTTTCCCTGTCCTCTCCTAAGCGCTCATGACCCCTGCTGGAGTCCTCATAGCTACACTGTGAATGGATGACATAAGGAGACTGACTCTGGTTTGTCCCCCTGCAGTTTGAGGGCATTTCTTCGACAGAAGGCTTTGTGTCAGAGCTCAGCCTTCTGGAGCACTGAATGACATTCCCCTGCCTGGCCACAGGAGGGCGTATCACTGAAGTCTGGTGTAGCGGTGAGCTGATGACCGAGACTTTGTTGTAGTGGATGGCTGATGCACGTTTAGCTGCTTGCTGTGCAGGATTTGTGTGGAAACCTGGGGAACTGGAGGAAATGGGGTGTTCACCATTACTTTCAGCTTTAATGGGACCTGAGGGGCTTTGTGGTATTACCGCCAATTGAGTCAAGGCCTCGATAGCAATAGCCTGATCAAAACTAAGGTTTCTCCTCTCCGCCAAGGACTGCACACTGGGTAACAGGACACTTTGAGGAGGTTCACTTTTGATGGGTTGGGGAGTCCTTTGCAAATTAGCAGGAGTGTTTTTCTTCAACTCATCTTTTTCTGTTTTGACAAAGTGCAAATCTGGCGGTTCTGTCTTAATGGAGCACAGAATGGAAGAACGTGTACCGAGAAGTTTCTCCTCTAGTCCCTTCCTCTCTGTGACAGACAGGCAGACAACTGCTGCCAACATCGACAGAGGATCTTCGCACGTATCGTCGTCTTGCCTAGTCAGCTGCGTGGTAGTCTGCTCAGTGATCCACAGCCACGGCTCTTCCAGTTTGATCTTCTTTAGTGGAAGTGACACATCATCTGGAGACGCCTTTGGCCCGTTCTCTGAGTTGTCTTTTGGGATTGTGGCAATAATAGTCCTTTGAAGCTCCGATGCCATTGAAGTCCTTTTACATGCTGATTTCAGATCAGACTGAGACCCGTTGGTCATATTAGCACCGTTAGGCTTTGTAAGACTCCCATCAGAACCATTCTGATGAGTCACAGAAGAGCATATGTGGCGATGAAGTGCAGAATTGGTCAAATCCATCTCTGACTCTCTTTTAATAAGTGCTGGCTGTCCACTGTGGTTGGTGAAGGGCTGGACAATGACGGGAGATTGAGTGTGAGGTATGTGGTCATCCTCCTCCTCGTCCTCCTCCGCTGCCATGTAGGTATCATCCATCTGTTCCTTGCCTTTGCCATTTATTGAGCCGATTTCAGGAGCCACCTGAGAAGCAGAGGAGAAACATGAAGAAGAAAGCTGACTCAACGATCTCTGGCAGAATACAGTGATTTAGCATGAGTAAAAATACAGTGTGAATTTCAAAGCATCAAATCATATTCTTGTGCTAGATTGGCTCAGTCATATCCAGACTTACAAAGACGTGAAAACTGATGTTCTTGAAACTCCACAAAATCTCTTGCTTGAGCTCGAACTATTTTGCAAACGAAAATAGGCCAAAACGTCAGTTTCTAGATGCAGATACATTTCAGGTTTTGAGATGAATGAACACTTTTGTGAAGCTGGATATTTAAAAGCATTTGTCCACAGCTGAGGTGAAGATTCAGGTATCCTGCAGAGTGCAGAGAGAGGTACTGACCCTGAGGTAGCCAAGAGCTACTAAGTAAACATTTGAAAAACACCCGCACCTCATGACATCGCTGCTATCTGAGGTTCGCTGAGTTCATGTGTGCAGCATGCATGCACAAGTTGTGTTTGACGCTTTACACAGAGGTGTTTCCTTGAGCATGCCATAAAAATGTGCAAATTTACGCAGCCATTCACACAGACTATGTCAGCCCATGTGCATACAGTCATGTGAGTGGTGCAGTGCAGCTTTTCACATCATTCAAGACTATTGACGACAAAAAGTGTAACAGTACTCCAAAGGTCCAAAGTACCAATGCACATTGATTGCCCACCAAAAGCCAAGGCAAACACACACTCAACGTAATCTGTGACTACATGCAAACAATCATTTCCCCATTTTATAGTGTCTGTGGAGGTTTTGTGTTGTTCTAGATGTTATCTTAGGACCAAGGCAGACATATTTTTATTCTAAAAATGTGGACTAAATATTGTTGAGAGTTTTGTACAAATATTTCTTGTTTCTCATCCTCTTGACTCAGCCCTGAAAATGTGACATGGCTTGAAACAGCACAGGCCTTTATATAAGACTCAGATCTACATCCTTCAGCAAGGGAAGTATGACTAAACATGCAGCAGGAAACAAAACATTTTGAAAAGCACCAATAATGTGCTAAAGCTAAGCTGCAGATAGAATTTATAACTGGAGGTTACAGTGTAATATCATAACCTGTGTCGTACACAGTTTTGTAAGCCCCATGTTCAAGCTAATGAACTAGCAGGACAGCAGGGGTGCGCGGGTTATGTTCTTCATCACTTTTTTACCTGGCATAAACTCTCATTAAACTCCACGGTCACTGATTTAGAACTGTTTGGAGAGGGAGATATGCACACCAGCCTTACAGCCTCTCAATACAAACCAGACGCCTTTGAACTAACAGAACAAATAGGAAACACATGTGCTGACCACATAATTATGTTTTTTATCAACATTTTTCCATCTGGGTCAAGTTGACTCTGATGCTCTATTACAACAGTGGGGCGCTTTTACTGTATTGCAGTGGATCCAAAAAGAAGTCAAAGAGATTTTTAGCTATATATCATGAACAGCGCTATCATCTGAACATAAAGCTGGCCTGCTGTAAGCAACTCAGAAATGTCCTGTTTGTGATGTACACAGTGTGTTTTGTTTTATGGAGGCATGTGGTGTACAAAGAATTGAGCCTTGTGATGTCCCACATGTGATCACTTCAGGGTCGCCATGCGTTCAGATGAATATTCACTGTAAAAGCTTACGTTCACTCTCCATGGGCTTGAATGCAATATTAATGTTAGACATTTAAAGATGAATTTGAACTGGTGGAGTTCACTTATTAAACCACATGGTGTCCTGGGTCGAAGAGACCTTCAGGCATAGAGCCCAAACTTTCATTAGAATCGAGGTTAGGGCTTTGGAAGTCCGTTCCAGAAGTTGATCTGGTCTTTTTAAAACATCCTTGGATCTATGTTTCGGAGTATTTTTTTCTTCTAGGAACACCAGCGTCTGTGTAAGTTTTAACAACATGACCCAAACGTCCCCCTCGGATGTCAGGAAATTGGTTCGGATGCTGAGAAACCACTAAGGATCCAATCTGTCATAAACTGGAAACTGCTTGAACACCGTTGTTGCCGTCTACAGTGTTACGAAGGTTGCTGACCAAAAGATTTTTCACTCTGCTCCAAAACGGACACATTCAAGTGCAGATGAAGTTTCAGTGTCGTCTGTGTTTTACAACAAGTCGTATATAAACAGACCAAGAAATAAAATTGTGGCNAGATTAGCGGAGCTGTGGTGACAGCTACAAGGGTCCCCACATCTAACTAACTCTGTTCAGGACCTCACACAGCCTTGGACCGGCTCTGGTGTAACTGAGAACCTACTCCCGATAGTTTCTCATGATTCATTACTTTGGTGAGAACAGAATTTCATTAAATATATGTGTACTCAAACTGAATAAAAAGCTAATTATTGCAGAAATACTGTAAAACAAAACATGGTTAATTTTTAACTGTCAAATTTACTGTATAGTATCTCTGTCAGCACACACAATTCAGGCTTATGCCCTGTTTTTCAAGTTAAGGGAAAGTGCTTTTTAATATGCCATTTATAGCTGTGAATTAAAGGAATAAAATATCTAGATGAAGAAAAAAGTGATTTTTTTTTAAACCACCAACAGAAGACGGAGGCAGTGAAAGGAAAACGCATAATGCTACATGTGACAATCTGTAGTAAATAAAATTATGTGAAGTAACAAAATTGCTAAACCAAGGTTACAGTGAGAATGGCACCAAAGTACCCTCCTACTGTACAATATAAAGCAGGGTATCATAGACATCTTGCAGTAAACAGGCTTATATCAGAAATTAAATAGAAATTGTTATGATCAGAATAAATAATCACATCTTTTTTTGTTCTAAATCATGTGTATAAAACCAGTTTAAAAACATCTTGCTTCAAAGCACCATCTCTTTACATTAAAAACCAGCACCGAAACTCACAGTTGAAAAGCCAACAAACTTTGATCCTTCCCATCACCAAAGATGGCAGACTCTAAGAAGGACAAAGTTAGCAGACAATAGAAAAGTACAATAAAAACAAAAAAACAAAAAAACGACACGATGACGATGAGAGTAGCCGATTGAAGGTGAATGAGGTAAGGCAGAACCACGGTGTAGGAGTTTCAAGTGAGTCTGTTGAAACATGCCGACTAAGACCAGCGATTGTAAGGGCCCGTCACATGTGTAAGTGCATAAGGAGACACGGTGATGACGCCGCCTGTCGGCGCAGTGAAAGCCTGCCGTGTTGGGACATTCATTACCCTTCTTGCCTCCGCTGTCTCTTTATCCTCGTCTTCCTCTCCCTCCCTGCCCCCTGATGTTTTTCTGTTCTTCCCCGCACCGCCGCTTCCCTCCATCCTCAGTCTCTCCGCCTCCTCCTCCCGCTCCCGCTCCCGCTTGGCCATCTTGGCGTCCCACATCGCCATCCCGTGGCCTGGCTCGTTCAGGGCTTTGTGCTGGTAGAAGACCAAGGAGATGCGAGTTGGGTGGCGGCGGTTCGGCTTGAGGATGGGGGTGGTGGCGTGGAGCTCGCGGCGCGCGCACTCAATCAGGATTGAGCCGTGTGACGGCGCCACAGCAACGCCGCCAATGTCCTCGTCCAGGAAGTTGTGCTCGCTGTCGGACCACACCTCTTCCTGCTTTGCCTGTTGCGGTTCTTCGAGCGGCGGGGTTTGTAAAGGGAGAGACTGGCCTGGAGGGAAGTCGTGACCCCTGACCTCTCCTGCAACATCTTCTGCAGCCCGAAGAAGTCCATTGAGCCTGCCGAAGAGGCCCTCAGAGGTAGGTCTGGCAGAGAAAGAGGAGGGGGACAGTCTGTGCAGAGCGGAGCAGTGCATCTCGCTGGGCTCAGCTTTAAAGGGAAAGTCGTTGTTGAGGTTCTGTGGAGGTATACGTTCTAGTAAAGCACCCTGCTCACCAGAAGCTGGAGTTAAACCACTCATAGTGGCACCAGCAGTATGGTAGCCGACAGCTACGCCGTTATGCTTAAACTGAAGGTTTGATACGCTGTGGTGGCTGGAGGGGAGGACCTCCCGCTGCGAAGCGATCCCCGCCCCCGGAGAAGAGCAGCTGCTGACGCTGTGGCTGTAAGCAGCGGCTTGATTTCTCTCCGGTGTGGCTCTGCCAACACTGGTGGGTCTCGGTGGTACTCCATAAGCGCTGTAGAAGCCTTGAGGCTCTTTTTGGGGAAAACAGACGGCATGTGTTTTCATTGTAATTTTCTTACAAAAGCAAAAACGTTCGGATGATTAGATGTGCCGTACTACCTTTATTGGGGGTTTCAGATTTGACTTTCCCAGGAGTGAGAGATGACATGCCGAGCTTCTTCTCCATCTTCTCTGCCTGCGCCTTCAGACGAGCTTCCTGTCTTATCTTACGAGCAGATTTCACAGGCTCAGCCAGCAGGCGCACCTGAAAACAAATGGACCCAATAAATACAAAAAAAACCCAAAACAAAACAAAAAACATTTAAACATAATTTTTCACAGTCAATTAAAAAATTTGCCCCTGAATCTAAGTTGGATTTATTATGAGTTGGGAAAATTAACTGGAACGCCAATCCCAAAGTCAGACTTCTCATTCTGAAAGTCATAGAAGTTTTCAGAAGTCTCGCAACAACAATACTAAGCTGTAGTGTAAAACATGTAAGAGTGTATCTGAAGCCAGTGTTGCACATAGCGCCTTCAGCTCTAAATTAAAAGTGATGCTTACATGTGGAATGTGCAGCGTAAAACAATTTTAATTTGCAAAAAGGGAAAACCATGTATCATTTCCCTACTACTCCACAATTATCTGCAACTTTATGTTGTTCTGTTACATGGACTCCTCAAAAAATATACAACATTTGCATGGGATAAAAATTGCAACAGGATATAAAAAGATTTAAGGGGTTAAAGTACGACTGGAACCAAACATGGACCGTTGACCGTTCTGCTTCTACGCACCACAAATCTGGATCAAGTTTCCAGAAAACTGCAAAAGAGCTGAAACACTGAGTTCCTACTAAAAACCCACCTGTTTAGAATTGTTTTTGAATAATAATAAATGAAACATTGACCAATATATTTGATGTGTATTGATGATTTTGATAATGGTATTCATCAAAATGTAACGTGTGTTCTTGGTCTTCTCAGTTGTTGACTGTATGGCGTCTTTTATGACTTTGTATATTTGTGTTTTTATGATGTAAAGCACTTTGAACTGCCTTGTTGCTGAAATATGCTATACAAATGAACTTTTTCTCCCCCTAAACGTTTGAGCAGAGCTTCACTGACCACTTACCTCTCTGGGGAAGGAGGAGAGAACATGCAAAGCTCCACTCCGGATCTTGGCCCACTGGCCTTCAACCTGACCAAACTCGTCTTTGTCAGAGATCTTGTACAGTGGGAGCACATGAAGCTGTTCATCCTCAGGTATATTCCGCACCGCACGGTTATCTTCCTTTGTTAAAGTGCAAACCTGAAAAAGCACACCAGGCAGAGGTCAAGAGTTTCATTTCTTTCTGAAAAATATGACACTGGTTGTCTTCTTCTAAGGCGTGAAATGATTGGTGTCAACTTGCATTACAGGACACCAGCTATTGTAAAAAAAGCGAGCCCTTTTTTTTCCTTGTAATTTTTGAAAAAATACAGACCAGTGACACAATGAAAACTGGTTGTGATCCACCTATATAAAAGTACATTCATGTTTTTTAATTCCTCAAACAAGATTCAAATCTAGATCCATTTGTGAATCAGAGGCAATATTTACAGACATTCCCTTTCCGATATGGTTGAGATTTGAGAAGAAGAATTAGCAAATATTTCAGTCTCCACATGTCCAAAGCTGATGGAGACATTAGCCAAAAAACAAAAAAAAAAAAAAACTTGCTATCTAAAGCTGCTTCTAGGAAGTAGTGATTCAGGGGCACTTGAAAAAAAAAATCCATGCCTCCCTTTTCAGATTTTTATTTGTTGAGAAAAACTGGAACCATGAGTCATTCCCCTTCCACTTTACAGATAAGCAGTAGTTCACGTTGATCTACTACAAACAATGACCAACAAAACACAATAAAGTTTGTGGTTTGAATTAGTCAAAAATTGAAAAAGTCCAAGAGATGCTAATACTTTTGTAAAGCACAGCCAGCATTGCCTAAGAGTAACCAGCAGTTCTGACTGATCGCTTACCACGGTGCTGCCGTTGTTCATGTTGCTGGTGTCTTTGTGAGCGTGAGCGCAGAAATCTACGCAAGCTGTGACCCCTGAAAAAGGACGACCCTCCATCCTGCCCAGCCGGCAAGCGTCCCCTGCAGCCTCGCACTCCACCTGTGAAAGGCAGGAGGAAAATAAGACACTCGAAAAGTGCTATCGGAAAAAAAACTGGGGCAAATTACAAGGCTGCATGTAAACATTCTCTAGTCCACTGATGATGGTCCAGAAGACATTGAATGAATAAATAAAAGTAACAGAGTCAGCAAAAGTTTCAAAGCGACCCCAACTGTAGCTATTATTCTGCAGTTTCAATGTTTCATACCTGGTTCTGGAATGCCACTGGAGCCAGTTTTTTGTAGAGTGGAGCGAGATCAGTGGCCAAACTCTGAAGGTTGCTCTCAATCTTCGCCTCCTAAAAATAACAAATTTAGGATTTGTTTCTTTGGTTGCTGAAAAATGACTTGTTTGATGCTTTCTTTTTATGTCTTCTAATGTAATACTCAACGCTGGCCACTAGGGGGCAAAATGCTGGAATACATTTATGTACATTTATAGCAAATTAAAGAGTGAAGTGCATTTTATTATATTGTAAAACAAAACAAACATACACCGATGACACAGACAACACATTATGACAACAAACAGTGGAGTGACGGTTTCTAGCAGTATTTTAGGAGCTATAATCGACTGAAAAACTGATGAAAACATCCTCTAACCTCCTCTCGGAGGTCTCCAAGCAGACGAAACTTGCGGGGCACTTTGCTGCGGGCAAACTTGCAGCCATTGAAGTACATGCTCCAGGAACAGCCAAAGGAGAACGAGGCTCCGCAGGTGTCAGGGTTCAAACCCTGGCATGCACACGTTCGACTGCAGGGACAGAAAGGCTCGATCAGAGACGGAACAGAAACGGTCGGGATGAAGCAGCTCAACAGGAAAACAGCAAGTAAAAAAAAAAAAAGCAACACACTCTTCGTTGAGGGCGCAACGGCGACTGGTGGGGGAGCCGTATTTAAAGAGGGTCTCTGTGAGGTCTTGGTAAAGGTGGTCCGCCACCGTTCGAGGGATTCCCTCCCACGCCAGGATGAGGATCACCAACACAGCCGTGTCGCAGTAGTGGCCCGGTCTTTGTCGGACCAAGCACAGCAACTTCTCCTCTTCGCTCCCACGTCGGATCACCTGGTGGGTGGATCGGGATGTGACAAGTCAGATGGCGAGCAGAGACCGCACACACACACAAAATCACGGTTCAGAAGGAAGAAGCCGTTTTCCTTAAACACACAACTGGCGTCAACATGTAATCAAGGTGAGAAAATGATGGGATTATGAGCTTCACAGCAATCACACACCCATTTAGCAATGGGACACCCCTGGGAGCTCTTGCCCTCTTTCCCAGTGTAAACAACAACTTCCACCCTCACTGCGTTTCCTTTGGCACCATACCTGTGAGCAGAAAAACAAACATGTCATCCTCTGCATGTAACGCAATAACCCAGTATAATCCTGTAATCCATATCCAGATGTCACTAAATTTAAATATTTTTTTTCATAAACATAATTTCTAGAGCTTTTCCTTTTTTTCCCCCAAATTCTAGATATTTCTGACAAAATAAGATTTATCTAAAGTCTTTCTATCCAGAGGCTCCACGATGCTAAAGTTGGCTTCTAATTCGGAAGTGTAGTAAATGAATATTTCACAGTTTTCTTGGTATCTGGAACAACTGAGATCAGCTCTGTCTCTATTTCTGTTAATCACATTTGAAATCAGATTTAAATTATTCAACACTAATTCCAGATTTTTGAATTACAGTTGCTGGCCGTTTATTTGTCGGAGTCTGTAAAGAATATTTGTTTCAAACTCTTTTTTTTGGCATTGAAAACAAACAATTTATGAACCACATATCTCTGTCTAAAATCTAGTTAACAACTAAGATTTTAAGCAATTTAGAGGCCAAGAAAGGCAGTGACATGTGCCTATTTTTTTTTTTTTAATTTTTGAATGAGTATTAATTGGTCAAGCTTTCAAAATAAAAATGCTGCTGTATTATTGGTCTGACGTGGCAAATCAAAGAAAATAAACACAACTTTATAATTGCAAAAAACACTGTATTTTTAAGAAGGTTCAATGTTTATCTTTTTGAAAATAGGATATGGAATAATATTTAATATGCTTTGACTGAAGTCAATAGCTTAAACGTAATGATCATAACCATTATTATGATCATTACTAGTAGTAATATTGGTAATATAATATCCCAATATTAACAAATTTAAAATCTGCCCTTTATTAGTCAGAAAGTTAGTTGGCAGACAAAACCCACAATCCACGCTTGTAATTTTAGTGCTAACAGTAACCTCACTTAGCATAATGCAAATAGGCAACTACTTGCAGAGAAGAAGTCATGTTATTTCCTTTTTGAAGTAAGGAAAATAAGACATCATAAAACAAGACAGAAACCCTTTTTTGTGCAGTTAAAAAAAAATAAAAAATCCAAAAACCAGCAACATTTAACGCTCAGTGCTCCTGAGAGGTAAATATATCATCTGAGTCTTTAACACCAGAGATAACTGATTTGGTTTTAATGGTAATTTCATTTTAATACAGTAAAACCAACTAAGAAATGTAATTACGGTTATATTAAACCTTTTCATTCCTAGCACCTGGCTTCGCATAGTTTCTATTTGTCGCCACAGTAGGTCTCGTCTGGGGGTCAGACCACATTAACCACACTTCATTAAACTGATACTTGTTACATTAGTTTACACATCCTCTCCCTGCATCCTGACTCTATCGGCTACTTTAAATTCTCTCAACCTAGTAATTATTTATTATTGTTCCAGTAAGAACGTGCTGTAACTTGGACAGTGATGGAGCCAAGGACCTTTGAAACAAGCTGTCACCTAAGCTTATGGCCCCCTGGTCTCAGCTTTACGGTTTCTTGTTTCAGCACGCTGTGTGTTTCTGTGTTTTTGTGCACAAGTGTTGTAGCGTGACACTTAGGGTGAATGTCAAAATACCTTAACCAAACTTCCTTCTTATTCAGAGTAGTTGTAACATAGCTGTTTACTCCTTGTGACCTGGAGGTTCTCAAAGTTTCGGTAAAGCAATTCAATGTACCTGTTTTCCATCATTTCCCTTACGGCGGCAACGTTGGGTCCTGCCCCAAGGTGAGTGTAGTAAGGGCCTTCCTCCTTTTCAATAACTTGGTCTGTGGAAAAAACAGACACCTTATGGCTAAAGACACGAATTCAGCATTCAAAAGTGTTCATGCAGATCCAAACATGGCAGAGAAACACAGTATTAATATGGACGAAGTGTAAATTGCAAAATTATTCACACCCCTTGAACTACTGTAATACTGTTTATAAAAGTGCAATCACAAAGCAACTGACTGGAAGAAATATTTAGTAGGGCACTCTGCTTGCCAAATATATTTGGCCTGTTGATTGGTCTTTAAATGGCTTTGTTTTCCACGTCAAATGGACATTTTTAGTGGCTGAAATGCTTAACCTCACAGAGAGTAGTGAGCAAATTAGAAAGACTGAAAAAGAAAGAGATGAGTCAGGAAATTGTCGGTAACTGCAATTGATACAGATATTGTCGCCACCTTGAGCATTTATGTTCTCCTATATTCTTAAACCTGTCTTATGTGATATTACAGACATTAAGACCAATGTGAATTTGTTGTACTTCTTATTCCACAACTTTACTTTTCCTTTAATGAGTGCCATTATGTTGTGAATGATACAAAGCAGAGCTAACTCACCCACACAGTGACAGGAAGGAAGATCTGCCAGTTTTTTGGAAGGTGTACTGAGCAGGTTCTTGATGGGGGTATCCAGGAAACTCATCGGAGACTCCAGAAAGCTGTTGACACCATTCCTGGTTGGAGTGGACTCTACAGGGTGAGCCCCGTCAGTCGCTGTGGACAGGACAGTGACGGACCCGGACGTCTCTAGCTTATAGTAGTTCTGTTGGCTTGGAGGAGGGGAGTCAGGAGGCCCTGAGAAGCCGTTGCTCAGAACACGGAACCCATTGACGTTGCTAGTAAAAGCTGGTTTTGCAGGGCTGGCGATAGGATGAGTGCCGTGCTGAAGCTCGCCAGCAGGCGGCGCTACCTGAGATAACACGTGGCTCTCTGCTGGTCCCGCAACGAAACCATTGCATTGATTGTGTGGGAGAGGCAGACCATTAGGAAGCGACCACTGGTGGTTTTCTCCAGCACCAGTGTGGTTCGTGGTGAACAGATTGTTGGGATTCTGAGACAAACTTGTATTGTGAATGTTACTTTGATGGATCAGTTGCCTCCTTCCTTCTTGAGCCTCAGCCAAGTATTTCTTCAAATCAATTTGAGCCAACGGCAAAAAGAAATTGTTCTTGGGTTGACGACTCGATTTCCCGTGTGGGAGACCATTCTGGCCTCGGCTCCTGTGAGGCGTCTCCCCACCCTGCCCGGTCCTACGACTCGCTCCCTCCTGTAATCCATCGCTTTTCTTCTTCCTGGGCTTGGACGGCGTAGTTTTGGTCTTTTTTAAGGGAGGCTTTTTCTGACAGGGGCTTTGCTGGGATTTGTAGTTGTACTTTATAGCTGAAACAGGTGTTCCCTTAGGGGGGCCGTTGTCGGACTGTTGATTGTGCCGCGCCTGGATGATGAAGGCCAGTTCCGCCAGCTGAGCTGCCACTTCTTCCTCGTCCCTGTTCCTCCTCATTTTAATGACGCACCTTTCCCTGTCCTCTCCTAAGCGCTCATGACCCCTGCTGGAGTCCTCATAGCTACACTGTGAATGGATGACATAAGGAGACTGACTCTGGTTTGTCCCCCTGCAGTTTGAGGGCATTTCTTCGACAGAAGGCTTTGTGTCAGAGCTCAGCCTTCTGGAGCACTGAATGACATTCCCCTGCCTGGCCACAGGAGGGCGTATCACTGAAGTCTGGTGTAGCGGTGAGCTGATGACCGAGACTTTGTTGTAGTGGATGGCTGATGCACGTTTAGCTGCTTGCTGTGCAGGATTTGTGTGGAAACCTGGGGAACTGGAGGAAATGGGGTGTTCACCATTACTTTCAGCTTTAATGGGACCTGAGGGGCTTTGTGGTATTACCGCCAATTGAGTCAAGGCCTCGATAGCAATAGCCTGATCAAAACTAAGGTTTCTCCTCTCCGCCAAGGACTGCACACTGGGTAACAGGACACTTTGAGGAGGTTCACTTTTGATGGGTTGGGGAGTCCTTTGCAAATTAGCAGGAGTGTTTTTCTTCAACTCATCTTTTTCTGTTTTGACAAAGTGCAAATCTGGCGGTTCTGTCTTAATGGAGCACAGAATGGAAGAACGTGTACCGAGAAGTTTCTCCTCTAGTCCCTTCCTCTCTGTGACAGACAGGCAGACAACTGCTGCCAACATCGACAGAGGATCTTCGCACGTATCGTCGTCTTGCCTAGTCAGCTGCGTGGTAGTCTGCTCAGTGATCCACAGCCACGGCTCTTCCAGTTTGATCTTCTTTAGTGGAAGTGACACATCATCTGGAGACGCCTTTGGCCCGTTCTCTGAGTTGTCTTTTGGGATTGTGGCAATAATAGTCCTTTGAAGCTCCGATGCCATTGAAGTCCTTTTACATGCTGATTTCAGATCAGACTGAGACCCGTTGGTCATATTAGCACCGTTAGGCTTTGTAAGACTCCCATCAGAACCATTCTGATGAGTCACAGAAGAGCATATGTGGCGATGAAGTGCAGAATTGGTCAAATCCATCTCTGACTCTCTTTTAATAAGTGCTGGCTGTCCACTGTGGTTGGTGAAGGGCTGGACAATGACGGGAGATTGAGTGTGAGGTATGTGGTCATCCTCCTCCTCGTCCTCCTCCGCTGCCATGTAGGTATCATCCATCTGTTCCTTGCCTTTGCCATTTATTGAGCCGATTTCAGGAGCCACCTGAGAAGCAGAGGAGAAACATGAAGAAGAAAGCTGACTCAACGATCTCTGGCAGAATACAGTGATTTAGCATGAGTAAAAATACAGTGTGAATTTCAAAGCATCAAATCATATTCTTGTGCTAGATTGGCTCAGTCATATCCAGACTTACAAAGACGTGAAAACTGATGTTCTTGAAACTCCACAAAATCTCTTGCTTGAGCTCGAACTATTTTGCAAACGAAAATAGGCCAAAACGTCACTTTCTAGATACAGATACATTTCAGGTTTTGAGATGAATGAACACTTTTGTGAAGCTGGATATTTAAAAGCATTTGTCCACAGCTGAGGTGAAGATTCAGGTATCCTGCAGAGTGCAGAGAGAGGTACGGACCCTGAGGTAGCCAAGAGCTACTAAGTAAACATTTGAAAAACACCCGCACCTCATGACATCGCTGCTATCTGAGGTTCGCTGAGTTCATGTGTGCAGCATGCATGCACATGTTGTGTTTGACGCTTTACACAGAGGTGTTTCCTTGAGCATGCCATAAAAATGTGCAAATTTACGCAGCCATTCACACAGACTATGTCAGCCCATGTGCATACAGTCATGTGAGTGGTGCAGTGCAGCTTTTCACATCATTCAAGACTATTGACGACAAAAAGTGTAACAGTACTCCAAAGGTCCAAAGTACCAATGCACATTGATTGCCCACCAAAAGCCAAGGCAAACACACACTCAACGTAATCTGTGACTACATGCAAACAATCATTTCCCCATTTTATAGTGTCTGTGGAGGTTTTGTGTTGTTCTAGATGTTATCTTAGGACCAAGGCAGACATATTTTTATTCTAAAAATGTGGACTAAATATTGTTGAGAGTTTTGTACAAATATTTCTTGTTTCTCATCCTCTTGACTCAGCCCTGAAAATGTGACATGGCTTGAAACAGCACAGGCCTTTATATAAGACTCAGATCTACATCCTTCAGCAAGGGAAGTATGACTAAACATGCAGCAGGAAACAAAACATTTTGAAAAGCACCAATAATGTGCTAAAGCTAAGCTGCAGATAGAATTTATAACTGGAGGTTACAGTATAATATCATAACCTGTGTCGTACACAGTTTTGTAAGCCCCATGTTCAAGCTAATGAACTAGCAGGACAGCAGGGGTGCGCGGGTTATGTTCTTCATCACTTTTTTACCTGGCATAAACTCTCATTAAACTCCACGGTCACTGATTTAGAACTGTTTGGAGAGGGAGATATGCACACCAGCCTTACAGCCTCTCAATACAAACCAGACGCCTTTGAACTAACAGAACAAATAGGAAACACATGTGCTGACCACATAATTATGTTTTTTATCAACATTTTTCCATCTGGGTCAAGTTGACTCTGATGCTCTATTACAACAGTGGGGCGCTTTTACTGTATTGCAGCGGATCCAAAAAGAAGTCAAAGAGATTTTTAGCTATATATCATGAACAGCACTACCATCTGAACATAAAGCTGGCCTGCTGTAAGCAACTCAGAAATGTCCTGTTTGTGATGTACACAGTGTGTTTTGTTTTATGGAGGCATGTGGTGTACAAAGAATTGAGCCTTGTGATGTCCCACATGTGATCACTTCAGGGTCGCCATGCGTTCAGATGAATATTCACTGTAAAAGCTTACGTTCACTCTCCATGGGCTTGAATGCAATATTAATGTTAGACATTTAAAGATGAATTTGAACTGGTGGAGTTCACTTATTAAACCACATGGTGTCCTGGGTCGAAGAGACCTTCAGGCATAGAGCCCAAACTTTCATTAGAATCGAGGTTAGGGCTTTGGAAGTCCGTTCCAGAAGTCGATCTGGTCTTTTTAAAACATCCTTGGATCTATGTTTCGGAGTATTTTTTTCTTCTAGGAACACCAGCGTCTGTGTAAGTTTTAACAACATGACCCAAACGTCCCCCTCGGATGTCAGGAAATTGGTTCGGATGCTGAGAAACCACTAAGGATCCAATCTGTCATAAACTGGAAACTGCTTGAACACCGTTGTTGCCGTCTACAGTGTTACGAAGGTTGCTGACCAAAAGATTTTTCACTCTGCTCCAAAACGGACACATTCAAGTGCAGATGAAGTTTCAGTGTCGTCTGTGTTTTACAACAAATCGTATATAAACAGACCAAGAAATAAAATTGTGGCTATGTGTAGCCTTAATTGGTCTGTAACACATTGAAATGCACTGTACGTTCTGACACCTTTCTGTCAGAAACAGCATTAACCTTTATTGCAGTTTTAGCTGCAGCAGCTTGTCTGGCGGAGCGGGCCAGCTTTCACGCCCCCAGTGCATCAGTGAGTCTTGGCTGCCAATTCATCAATTCCTTCCGTGGAAAACAGACAGACAGATACTGGCCATGGCTGACTGGGAAAACACCCAACAAGAGCTGCAGATTTAGAGATGCTCTGACCCAGTCATTGGCTCCATCACATTTTGGCCCCTGCCAAACTCACCCAACTCCTTATGTTTGGCCATTTGTTTTTAACATCAACTCTAAAGGCAAATGTTTACTTGTTGTCTCATATGGACATATAATTATCTCCTCATGATGAAGGATCATTGGGAATATTTACTTTACCTGTCAGTGGTTATGAAGTTACGCCTGATCACTGTATGTTTCCCATTACTGTGTTTATCTCCACTAAATGTGTCTCTATATTAAAAGTGAACAATCAGAATTGTTTAGGTTTTATTGGTTATGATTATAATAAAGAGCGACGTTGATAGAACAAAGCACAACACTAATATCTGAAGTCAAGAAGGAGTGTCTACATCTATATCAGTAAGACATCAGTTAATCCCATGATAAATTGAAGTGAGTTTGATCATTTCCATTTCAATGATTTACATTTTGTACCTCACAATCAATTTCATTTATGATTTTAGTTGTGTGTGGTTTTTATTTCCATTTTCATGTTATTATTCTTGGTCATTTTAGTTATTTATTTACTTTTTTTGGGATATTTAAAATATCTTCCAGCGCCAGTGTTATGGCTTATTTACACAATTAAGGTAGATTTATCTTTGAGAGGGTGAAGTTGTATTATTATGACATTGTCATTGTATTACTTGAAAATGGGACAATTTATTGGCCAGCAAAATTGCTGTAATGACAGGCCTATGTTTCTGTAATGATATATTTTTGCTGGCTGACCAAATTGTCTTGCAGACGACATCTATTCCTATTGAACAATAATAAAAATTGAAGACAGTTTGATGCTTTGAGGACGCCCATGAACGTGCAGAAAAAAGGCACACAACAAGAAAAGGAGGAGGAAGAGCTTAGGGTATCACAACTTGCTGTTTTCAATGACAAAGCAGCGCTGGCTTTCTCCCAGCACTGCAGCAGCCTCACACGTGTCATAATGCATGCACATGCAACAATTCACGCATCGGACTTTTTATAATCTTAAAACGACATCAGAGCAGAGCTGCTGCTTTTCATTATCTTATATTAAGCTTTATGATTACAGAGAGCCAAATGGAGGATGTAAATGAGGAGTCATGTGTTCTCATTTAGCCACTGGGTCTCTGGAGGGAGAGTTGGATCTGTGATGTGTTAGAACTATGTTTCTGTGCTGAGCTGCCTCAGGGTGTCTGAAGTAACTCTTACTCTGAAGTATTACTCTGTTTGAGAAGCAAACACATTCTTGTTAGATTTTTTTTTATTAGTCCAAGCGCTGAGCCAGTCATACAGTAATTTCAGTGGGCTAACATCAGAGGTGCCCTGATTTGTAAATGGCAAATATCATTGTATTACAGGTTCATTAAATCATAAATATTAAAAGTATGAAATATAAATCAATCATAATCAGCCATTGCATTGTTTTCCATAGTAATACATTATTTGGATCCCAAAAAAAGCTTTTATATCCTCCTCTTGTAGAAGCAGGATGTGAGCACCATATATCTATGATGACACACAGATGTAAAAAGGACATGGAATTTTTTCCAGGAATATTTTGTAAAATTTCTAAACGCAGTTAAAAACACTGCTGCATAGCTCAAGGAGTGGTGGCTTCTAATATGTTTGGCCATATGGGCGGTTGCCCAGGGTGGCATTAGAAAGGGCGATGCTCAATCTAACTAATCTATCAGGCAAACATCTTTTATGAGGAGAATGCACTCAAATGTGTTGCTTAAAACTCCCCTCTTTGCTTTGAACATGGAGGTTAATTTACATTATCTCTGAGCGAGTGTACTGCATTTATTACCAACCTAGAATCTCAGATAATTTCTCTTAATGTAATTAGTTGTGGAGTGATATTAGGAAAGCCTCAACCAGAGCAATGCAATGCTTTCTTTTACAGTAGGTTTTACTGTATATCTGTCCACGGTTAGCACAATACGTCTTAAACAGTCGTAAACAGTCCACTCGCATATTTAGCAACAATTATTAGCTTCAGCTGGAACAGGTTTACTTTAGATGGACAAAGAGAGTGTGAGCAGCATGAAAGGCGATACCTTGGAATGATGCTTTAAAATTTCATTAATATAAAGTGCGCTATTCTGGTGGGAGTTGTTGGGGGCAACTTGGCCATGCATTTCTTTTCATGTCAAAGTAACAATGCTGTCCAGAACTGAGTAGAGTTTTAAAATTATGAATTACAATTTTGGTTACAAGCAGTCATTTGATACTAGTATTTTACAGGCAGACTGGTCTCTTCATAAAGCACTTTTTTTTTTATCCCTGCGTGGGTTCTCATGTTGTAGGTCTCCAATTTATTGTTTTCAGACAACATTTCTCCTGATGTGAACAGATCACCACATAAATCTTCACCGTCAACTTAAATACAAGCTGGAGAGTCTGCGGTTACTACTTCTGTTTCTGACGGCCATCGTCTCATGCATTGATATCAAATTGTGGTGTTACAAGTAAATCTGCTGTATTCTCAACTGTCTTGTGTTTGCTTTTGAAAGTATTTCTTGGTGGAAATGAATGCAACTACATGAGCTGCGAGCCAAAAACACAACCAAATACAAAAAGTTGTAAAAATGCTAATATGCTCCTTTTAAAGGAATGACTAACGCAGGCAAGAGCAGCTAAGGACGAGAAGCTCGTGCACACAAATATGCATTTAGAGGCTTAACAAGCAACGAAAGCGTGACCACTTTGTGATTGCTAACAAGCCAGAGTGTCTCAAGAGAGTCATGTGTCTTCGAGCAGGTTTGCACGAGTTTGTTTCCATTTGCAAAAGAACAGCGTAAAGACAAATTCAACCAATTTACTGGGAAAGGCAAACATCTTAAATTAAAAAACTCACATTCAGCTGTCCTCGTCTTCCTTACTTTGTGGCTGCGCAGAGATCACACTGCTGGAGCTGTCACTTTACAACACTAAGAGTGAAACAATGAAAAAGCATGCTTCCTTCCTGGCTTACAGCGTAGTGTTTCATGTGCGTTTCTCTGAACACGTGAGAATTTCCTTCATTCATTCAGTAAGTGTTTCCTGTCTGGCTGAGCGGGGTGTCACATAGTCGAATACTCCACATAACAACCCCAAAAACAGCAACAAAGAGCCTTATTCAGGTGTCTAAAAACATCAGAGGGTCAGGAGGTCTGCACAGAGGCAGCTGTGAAATTATGCAGGTATGGCTGACATCAGTAACAAAAAGACATTCTCGACAAACCGCAAAGTAATAGCATTATTAGTACACCAGTCAAAGAAGTATGGCTTGCCAAGTTACAACCGTTGGCAACGTAAGCTTTAATTTATTGTATCTCGCTAAGTAGCTGAAAAGAGCACGTGCAAAAATACTGCTGACCACAACAATCCCAGCGAGAAAAGAGGAAGCGAGGGGTGCTCTTCAGAAATTCAAGAGCCTATAAACATCAAAAAAAACAAAAAAAAAACTGGAAAAATTTTAAAACAGTTTGTGCTTTGATAATAAAACTTCCCCGGATAGCACAGAAAAAGTCCTGAGTGATTTAGCAGGAGTCAAAACAACAACACCAGCTTCCAAGCAGAGCACTGCTGTCAGCTGATCCCTGGGTGACAAAAACAGACAACAGAGCAGCTCCTTTGCAGGCGGCTCATCTGCAGCGAGACAAAGCGCCTCAGGGTGAGAAGCCCTAGCTGCTTTTTACCTCATCTGTCCTCAGCAGAGAAAGCCCCTCACGTTTAAGGCTGGATACTCCTAAAAGGTACCGGTGGCCATCTTGCTACGGCTTCCTCCAGACTCAACAAAAAGGCTGGCTACAGTTGCCGTCCATGGGGCAAACACCCGGGAGTCATGACTAAGGTGACCGTGAGCAGCTGTGGCAAAGTGCGGCTATGGCAGCGTGGTCGGTCTCCCCTCGCTCCACACACACATATATAGACACGCACACATATGGGATGCCTTTTGCAGATGCAGACAGAGCATCATCAGCCAATGGGATGGGGACCTCAGAAGCTTGTAAATTATCTTCCATGCCTAGACTCTCCCTAAACAAAGGATCCCCTATGTGGGCTTTTACTCCAGCCCTACGCACAGAGACGGCAGGAAAGCTGTGGAGCGGACGCTGCTGGATCTGGATCACACAAAACCACTCGCAGCTGAAATATTGACCCCTGATTTTTTTTTTTGATGCTTGAGTTGTTTCTTTTAGATTTGTTTCAAATCAGCTGACATCCCAAATCCTGCTTTCTGCTTATTTAGAGAGCTCATATTAACAATATGGGCAATCTTAAAGCGCACTTTACAAAATAAATAAATAAACAAAAGAACAAAAAAGTAAAAAAAATAAATAAATGTCCGCACCTTGGAGTACAAAAACTACTAGACTTTACTTTAAACTGGCGACACACTTATATGTTTTTTTTTTTTCTGGATAATACTGATTTCCGATTTTTTTTCAAGGTCATATCTGCCAATCATTTATAAGATAAAAATGTGCAGGTTGATAGCATTGGCAGTTTTGAATCTAATATAAATTGAAACAATTTCAATATTATTCCCATTAATGCCATTATAGCATAAGTTCCAAAGTGTCATCTAGTTTTATTAAACTCAAAAAAACTGGAAAAAATTTTTTTTTTTTCATACCTGCTTTCCAATTTCAATCTCTGGCTGAATGTTTCTAATATTTTCCTATCAAGACACACAGTCTGCCTACTAAGTAAACTTTTAACTAGATGAAGATCTTGGTGTAGCTTCATCACTTGAGATTATATAAAACAAACTTTTTTTTGTTTGTTTTTTTTTTAATATATAAAAAAAATATATGAAAAATGTCAACTAGATTAATACATCACTACATTAGGTTTGTCCTCAAGACATGAGGTAGTGGAAAACAATCAAATGAAGTCGCTTTAAATATTATTTGGCCAATTTAAATCTTCTTTTAACATTTGCTGTTCAGTTAAACTTCACATCTTTAAATTCTGGCTGGATTTACCATCTAGAAGAATCAATAAAAATGTTGCAGGGGAAAAGATACTCCAGCTAAAAATTTTAGCTGTAAAACTTTACAAATGCTATTTAAAAATACACTCTGTAGAATAAATCTTTTCCTCTCTAAACAAAATTTTATTCTACAGAGCATGAATGTTTTTCTCCAGACTTATTCTTTGCAGAAAAAGCCAGCATCACTACAGATCGTCTCCGTCATTTTACACACTCAGTGGATTTTTTTTTTTTAGTGCAGGATCTGTAATGAGGAAGCACTGCAGCCTGTTTTATCGGCTGGAAGCCAGTTTTACTTTCACTTGCTGCTTTTAAGCGATTCCATAAAGTAAAATGTGCACAGGACGCATCTCGCAAACAAAAACAAAATCCCCCCTTTATCTTTGTCATCGCCCTAAAGAATTCTCAGAGTAGAAGCTGCAGTTAAATAAAAAAAAAGCTCCAATAGGGTGAACAAATCCCTCCTTTTCAACACGGCGATGAGGCCAAGAAGTCAGGGTCACGCCAGGACAAAGGAGCCTGAAGTGCAGTCAGAGCCAGCGCTCGTCATTAACACTCCAGCAGCCAGACTCAGCCATGTGCTACACTGTGGAGGAAGAGATAGTGCTAGCTGAGCAGTAAAAGCTTTATGACATTTACAATAAACACAGCGGATCATTTAATAATAACCAGACCAAAATGATGCGGTTTGGCTAAAATATGGTTTTTGCACATTTGACTCATTACTGTTTATTTATTTCATTAGCAACATAGATTTGAACAGGTAACTTCTGATACCTGTTGGACTGTTTTTGTCTTGGTCCTCAGTTCGTCGGTTACACTTCAACTTATCAGACTCAACCTCCTGCACCGCATGGCTGAACACATGTGTGGTTTCATAGCAAACATTTTTTGAAACCTGATGCCGGTGAGTACCATGGCAGCGAGATGACATGCAGGCAGCACAACTAAGTGAATTATGACATAGATCCCCGGGTGCTGAGCCACACTGACCCAAACATAAAAACAAGCTCATCTGTAGGGTAAACAGTTTCAAGCGCACACACGTCCCGGAGGACACTTTTTCAACACAAAATAACTTTTTGTCTGTAATGTCAGTGACAGAAACATACAGTAAAACAACAATTTTACAACTTTCCTTAACTGGAAGACTGATTCATGCAAAAAAAAAAGATTCAGAATTTACAATACTACCAACACCAGAAGATCTTGAACTCACATCGAAACCATCCTGAAGTATGAAACTCTGGTAAACACTGTAAGGCATGCACTGCATTCATCCCATACTGTATGGGTTAGTATCTTATCATAGAAACACGCAAGACACAAGATTCAGTGTTCAAGCTCAAGTCACAACATAAAGAAACGTGTAGCCAAAATCATAAAGAAGATTATTACCTGTTTTTTCTGTTAGTTAGAAATCTTAACGTCCCAATCAGAAACACATACTGCACGTTACTGCTCTTCCCGGGGTTAATAATTACAGCAGTTACAACTGAACTCTGCTTTGACAGGTAGCCCAACAGGTTTGACATTGCGGGCAAGTTGCACCAACCCAAATGACAACCCAAGCCTGACTAAAACAAACACCTACCAACTGTTCCCAAGTTACTATTAGTCAAAGTGTTTCTCAGACTTTTACACAACAACATCCGTACGTTAAGTCATATTTTCCTTCAGGCTTCCAGGCTGATTTCAGGACCGATCTGTGAATCATTCAAGGGTTTAAACAAGTCACCTAAGCTTTAAAAGCTGAACCAGTGTTGCGTCAGTCCATAACAGTGCAGCTTTAAGTTAAAGCACACCTTTACGACAGTCGTTCTTTAAAAAAAAAAATAAAAAATACGACAGCAGTTACATATATATTAGTAAACCACTAAAAGGTCTGTCACTTTAAAAGGACTGAATGTACTGTGCAAAATAGATGACAAAAAGTGATGTTGTCAAAAGATGAGGTTGTGTAAGAACTTTCAATACCACAGGTTGACATTTCATTATGGCCTGTCTACTGTGATACCCAGGGCAGCTCTGATTTAACACAGTCCATCACCTAATACATCAAAAGATATTTTTGGTATTCCTACAAAATTTAAACATGTTTGCACCTCGTTCAGGCTGCAAGAGAACGAGGGAGAGCAGGACTTCAAGGAGATAACAGGAGGGATGAATAACATACAGAAAAGTTGATCTCCTTTATCTTTAAAACCTTTCGACTTCTGCCTGCCTTTTTGAACATTTAGGAGAGTAGGTAAGAAACTACATGTTTAAGATGTTTAAGTTATGTTAATGTAGAATGCCTTTTTATTCTAAGCACTAATGTAACATGTTTAAGTTGTAAAATGAAATCAATCAACCATTGTTTTATTTCAAACATGATAGAAGTACAAAATCACAAACATGAACAAGGAATGCAAAAGACACATGTGGTGGCAGTTCATAGCTTTTTAGAAAGTAGAAATTAAAAATCACCCATAAACCTCTGATCGGCACATCCTACACTTATTTAAAAATGTTTTAAAATACATATCTCTTTTCACTAAACAGTAAAACATGTTTAAAACCCAGTAAGCGCGCACGACACAGTTTGTCCAATTTGTTATGCAACAATAAACCAACTTGATCTCTTTAAGGCTTCCACATATTTCTTCCCTTTAATCAACAGCCAAGCTTGCATTAAGAATAAGAAAACTAGACATTAATCACCATAAGTTATGGTACACAAACATGGTAAGTGAAGCACAGAAAGTCATAAAGTGTCTCTGACACATGTAGCAGCTGACCTACTGGAAACCAGCCCAGTGGCGGGTCTAGGCCAAACGGGAACGTTGCCAAACTTGGTCATTATAGCCATTACTGTAGATTTTAATGTAAATGTGTCTCCCATTTGCATTGAAATACTTTGCCCTCGATTATGGGCTAATTTTTTGTTCTTCCCGTTTGTGTAAAACTATAAGTCTGAACCCTCTGAGTTCAGAGTCACGTGCAGAAAAAGCAAGTGTTAGAATCCAGGGCAAGGATGTTTCTGTGTTTTTGTATGTTTTATAAAATGAGTGCAGGCAGCTACAGAAAAAAGGGGAAAGCTTGGACCTGCCATCATGCTGCTCATCATGTGCCCCCATTCAACCAATCACATATATTTAAACGCCTCTGTGTGCAGGTCAAAGTCCAAAAACCAACACATTCAGAGAATAACAAGTTAATCTTGAGTGAAAAAGATTGTGACCTTAAAATCAAAATCCGTGTTGTCTGTGATGGAGGACACATGATTGCATCCGCAGACTCAGATTGTGACTTAAAGCCCTCTCTGTGACTTTCCGAACATTCCTGTACATGCTCTCCCCCTTGTCTACAAACACACCCACAGCACATAAACAAAAACAGAAACAGACAAACGGAGTTCCTGTCTGATTAGCTCAGTGCCCAGGAGTGGGGCTATTTTAGGGATAGAAAGCATTCCTGCTCTTAGTTCCACCTCACGAGACCGTATTATGTAACTACAATACGATTTTTGAAATGAAATATGCAACACTCAACACCACACCCTAAGCCCACACTGTGGGAGCCAACTGCATAAAGAGGACATCAGGTCACTTTCTCCACAACAGTCTGTCCAAAAGATGAGGGAATGGTTCAAGTTGTGCGCACATCAGCCACATGTGCAGGTTGCATGGAATGTGACTGAAGCTTTAGTCTGAGTTATTTGCAACCAAACAAAAAAAGGAATTTTGTCTCAAGACTGGTGAGATATGATCAACCAATCTGCAAGAGGTGATAAGCCAAAAACAGTCGTGAGTAGCTTTTTTTTAGTGCTGAAGTTTTAAGTATACATTAAGGGTTTTTACATCAGACTGTTGCTAAAGCTATGCTGATGCTAATGTTTGATAAACACCAATTCTATTAATTTCCACTGGTGAAGTGCCCCTACTTCCTGCTTTTAATCCTTTCCACAACTTTATTTACATTCTGCCTGCTGTGTATCTTGGTCTCAATAATGCTTTCTGCTCTCCAACAAACCTCTTGGTTCTTCTGCAACAGTGGCCGGAGGTGGGCTTACAACATTCGAGTTAGTTCCTTTTTTGTGAACAAAAAGGAAAAATCCATGCACAAAATACACATAAACACTGAGTTTTAACTCTAATGCAATAAATAATAGATTAGGACTAGAACAACAAAAGTCAACCATCTTTAATCCTTCAAAATCGCAATAGTTACTCTGAGATAGAAGTTCAACTTACAGCTGTAGTTTCAATCCCTATTTTCAACTGTTAACTGCTTTATTATGGCCCGGTGGTGTTAGTAAGTACTATTTTAAATGTTGTTGTAAACTCTCTTTGCAATGCTGCCAGTTTACAACAATCCAAAACCCAATAGAGGTAATGTAAAGTTATGTGAAGAACATTCACAATGCGTAAAACAGCATGTAACAACCAACCTGCTCATTGTAAGACCTGTTTAAAGTGAATTAAGGATAACAACGATGATGTGTAGTCTGACAGTGTCCTGATGCTCTGCAGAAACTCAGATTACATCAGAGCAAGGATCAAATGTTTAGTAGAAGTTTATGGGCTCCCTGGCTGTGCAAAACCAAACCAATAATTTTATACAACCAGTGAGAACCATCTCTAGCACTGGATCTGTGAAGGTCCAGAATCATTATGGTGGAAAAAGAAAAAAAACCCTCATCCTTAATTTTGATTTTGGTTGATTTGTGTCGGTGTTTCAATGAGTGCAGGCTAAAATGCCAAATCTAATTAAAGCTATTTCAAACTCTTTTGCCTTTCTCCAAACACTCATGGTTGTGGTTAGAGTTAATGTTCACATTAAGGGTTAGGAGTATCACTCTGTGCTTTCTTGTCCCACACACAAATAGAAGCATTTTCTCTACTAAATGAATTTAATTGATGGGAAAAACAGCTAAAGGTCTTGTGCACTTTGGTATGCTTAGCACGAGCATCTTACTTCACTGAAAAAGATAAAAAAGAAACACCACTGAATTTAATTTAAAAAACGTGTGTGTATAAACAACCAATTGTTTGGTATTGTCTGGTATTATTGTTGAAATTCCTTAGCAAACAATAAGAAATAATGCTTTTCTGATGTTTGTTGAAGTCTTGACAAGAAGTTTCACATAGTCAAAGTGAGTAAAACACATCTGTTTGCATGAACTAAGTCAGTGACAATATGTTATATTACACTCATTCCAACTTTTGCTAGTTATCAAACAACGCACTAAAGTTCAAGTTAATATTTAAATTAGTAAAATATTTTCTGTCTATCGAAACCTATCAGGTGGCATCGAGTCACTGAGTTGCAGCATTTAGTCCTCATGTGGATAGTGTTATTATGTCATTGACTTTGCACCAAGCCCTCATATTGAGCATGCATGTAGCACTGTACCAGTGGAGAGGAAAAACTCCCCTTAAACAGGAAGAAATGTCCAGCAGAACCAGAACCCGACTCATAATTAGAGTGATTCTACCAGACTGAAAGCAAAGGTCGTGGACAGGAAAGTCTCAGTCTTTGTTGGCCTTTAATGATGTAGTTGATTTGTTATTTTTTGGGGGTAGGAATTAAAAAGTAAAAACTGAGTTCAAAAGTTTGATTTTATTCCACATTTTCCACTTATTGACAAAGGATTAAACATGTCTGGTAAGCTTCCTCCTGTTCATAATGCTAGGCATTTTTAGAAAATTAAAAAAATAAACAAAGCTACATAGTTTTGAGAGCAGCCACGCTCAAAATGTTCTTCTTTTGTGTTTCTCTCGAGTAATGATTGCTGACATTGCTGTAGCCTCCTGGCCTAACATTATTTCATCTTTATATTTTAATTTCTGCCTAAAATTCTCCTTTGAGCATTTTGAAGTAGTGTCTGTACCTCCTGATTAATAATTAAAGACCAGAAAAGCACAGTAACGATCTAAAAACCTAAACTCTGAAGTTTTACTGTTATTGATGTGCAGCACCTTAAAAAATGGCTAACAGAGAAAAAGTGGCGGAAACACAAATTCACATATAAACACTGAGCAGGATGGATCCCTCAGATCCTCCTGCAACCAGGAAGGAAAAGTTCAACTTACAGCTGTACCCAAGTTACTGCTTTTGAAATGTGCTGAATAAGCGTGTTGGCTGTATGACCGTGAATGCACGAGTTTATGAACTGCGACGAATAAACACGTGCGGTCATGCATGCAAATCCACATGTGTGGAGAGAACATGAAAGAGAGACTGCAGTCCCTGACAGACTGAGCTGAGAGATAAAATGGACATATAGAAAATAAACATCAAAGTTGTTGGTTTTTTTTAATAAATCTGAGGATGGCATTTTTGCAAAAACAAAATCACACAAAAATAGCACAATAAGGATGCAAAATGGTAATTTGTATTTCAGGTTGCAGCCAGGTTGAAATTGTTTTGTTAAGTTCTCCGGGTTTTCCAAAAGGAGGCCATTTGGAGCCCATGGCAGGATTTGAGTGGCATTTCTTTTTAGGGGGCAAAGTCAGGATTTCTTTTCACCCAGAGAAACCAAGTGGCACGACTTCAAAGCTTATCCAGGGACTTCAAAGCTCCCAACATCCAGGACCCGACAGAGACTCACAGTGACGTAGTGGTAGGATAATGCAATCAAAGTTGAGCAAATATCGTGCACAACTTAGAAGTAAGGCAGTAAGATAAACACTAACATGGTTATTTTAAAACTCAGGTGAAGGTGCATTGAACAGAGCACTAAAACTTTCTCACATTTAATGCAGTAAAACTTCACAAATCAATCTATCTTTATTTTTATTTTGACAGAACAATCAATCAATCAATCAATCAAGTTTACTTGTATAGCACATTTCAGCGACAAGGCAGTTCAAAGTGCTTTATACATCATGAAAACACAAAAATACAGTCATAGAATAAACAGTCAACAACTGAAACATCACCACCAGGTGTAGAGTTGAGCAGTGGTAGTTTTCTGTCACAAATAAAGTTATTAATGTCCTCTACAAGCCATTTATGGGACATGATATATCCTTTACATGTTGTTCAACTTTACAATAACTCAATACTTTGACCATGTATGATGCATGTAGTATGATGTTAAAGGGGTATGAAAATATTTTCAAGGCGTTGTAGGTATTTTGACATAACACAAGGGACAAAGAGTGACTTATCCACCGTCTGCTGTTTACAGAATTAATTTGTATTTAATCAACTTGGAGGAATTTACAAGAAAAAAAGAGTTTCTGTGCTCAAGAAGAGATGAAGTCAAACTACTGGCTAAATGAATTTTGTCATCTTAAGTAGTCCATGTTAAGATATTGGCAGCGCCTCTTACATATAATTCACAAATGTCCCCTACTTCCTTGACTTGCTGCTGTCCCACATATTTATGTAATCAAAAGAATAGAAAAGGATGTGAATCTGTGCCCTTAGCTCACTTCCATTGTCCTACTTGCATATTTGGAGAGGATTTTTGTAGAGGAGAAGCTCACACTGGCCGACACTTGTGACTAGATTTTCCTTATCTTTCCCTTAAGTGGCTGCTCTACCAACATATTTATTTAGACTGTGAATATGAGTGGCATCCATAGATAAGGAAAAGGATTACTTTATCACTGCAGTAAACAGCAACAAAACTACAGAAATCACAATTCAAGTGATGTTTGAAGTAACTCCGCTCCAACAGATCTATGGGAGCATTTTATTTTATTCTTTTTACCTTTGTCCTGGTGCGAAACATCAAATTGATCCTGAAGCTTTGTCTTTATTCCAAGGTTAAAACTATTTTTTCAAGGAAATGAATGCAAATGGAAGAAACCAGAATACTTTCTTTCTCTGCTGTGTTGTTCATCTTTAATGCTCGCCTTCCCATTGCAGCTTATTTTGACCTTGCACGTCAACAACCATGCAACCACACATGGCAAAACCGTTCACATAAAACGCAGCTGTGTGAAAGTTTACGAGGACATCAAAACTGAAAATATATATTTTTATCCAAACTGAATATTTACTTTCTGGAAGCAGAACGGGAATGAGTCCTCTCGCATGATGCTGTGCATATTTGAAAGACCTAATGACATGCGACTCCTCAAAAGGTACCTTTCCAAGAGAAACGTGCGTACTCTTCAGCTGGGTCATCTCTTGTGTCATAAAACCTTTGCTAGCTGGTCCACTAAGAGCTGGAGGATCTGAGCAGGTTAACCTCATTACCAGGATGTGGGTTAGTGAGTTTACAGCCTTAAAGCCACAGTTGCACGTCCACGGGTTATCTCCACTAATCCTCATTATGACCCTCAGAATAATGCATCTGACAATCATGGCAGGTCAAATGTCAGCAAGCAGACACAGATGTTGCCATAGCAACTGTAAGGACTCCAGACCTTCGCTACTATCTATTAAAGGAGGGGGAAGAGGGCTTCAGAGCAGCCAGGACAAACAGCTCTTACTTTGCAATAAGCTTTTGCCATTTGGGAACAATGAGTAAGTTGATGTTGTTGGGAGGTAAAAAATATTTACCATAGTACAAATACACAGCTGTGCGCAAGGATAACCTTCAATTACAGACGCAACTTTAAATACCTGTTACAAACCTGAGTGCAGCAGAGTGCATGTCCTCGCAATAAGAGCCTCCTGACAAGAGTGTTTTCCTGACACACCTGATATCTCTGCTGGACCACTCCTCTAGCTATAATGCACTACTGCAACAAGAGCAGGAGGGTAGAAACTGCGACAGATAAGTGGCTTCGCAAGAGAAGCTGGATTGAGCTTTCATGCTAGGTTGAGGCATCCAAGTTATGTTTTTAAATATAACCTGGAGGATGAAAGAATTTGTCCTAAAACAAATTCATTCATTTGTAATCAATTCACTAAAAAAATGGAAATACATAACAGATGCACAAGGGTAAACATTTTGATTATCATAGTAATTTACACTTTTCATTAAATATAAGAAGCAAGTGAACAAAAATAAATAAATAAATAAATAAACAGAAACTGTAATTTTTGAGAGAGCTGACTGTGAGTCTGTACAAACTGAGTCAGCTTAAGTAGCCTACAGCTCCAAACATGTCAGGACTGTTTTACTCAGATACGCAAACAGCAGCCTTTGGTACTCTGGGACTTGAAGTATCCTGTTTCTATAAGTGTGGAAATGTGTGTTTAGGGACGGATCCTAATCTTGTCCTTGCCGATAAAAAGACAAGCCCGCCAGTGAGGATCAAAGTAGAAAATAAAAAGATATTTACAAAACAGAAAAATATTTTCCCTCAAAAACAGAATTTCCTAGTAAGCCACACTCTTCGCTCTGAGATCTAAATTGTGTTTTGCAAGTATTTTGAGCCTGCATTTAATATTTCATGACCCGGTGGAAAAGCTATACAGTGGTAAAACCAGTAACAGGATCTACATGCCCCTACATGAAGTCTTCTTTGGCCTCTGCACCTTTATGAAGCTTCAAACATTCACTGGAAGGGTGTGTGAGCTTGATGAGCAGGACCGGCCGGTGAGTAAGTCGACAGATTTACTCTCACTAATGCACCTTAAGTGAACTCACACACACACAAGGTACCTGTATAGGCGTACAGTTAACCTTGCTCGACCTGCTTTCTGAGTAGGCTTTGGTGAAAGATGGAGTTTGAGATCAGTTCTACAGTGTGCAGACGGAGAGGCCGACTGTGGGAGCTGGCAGCTCTTGAAGCAGGCTCCACCCCTGCAGAAGTGCAGAACCAAACAAAAACCAGTTTTTTTTTTTTAAGGCCACAGACACAGACCTTCCTGTGTGTAAACACAGGCTAATGTGATGTCAGTCAGGGCAAAACAACAACTGGCTGTGCAGCCCGAATCAGACTGGATCAGCAGTTCAGCGTGACTCTGTGTGAGGGCCCTTTAACGGCAACATGCACACTAACACCGCTGCACGAATGTGCTGCATTAAAAGTCACAACCAGATTAGTGTGTCACTGAATCAGTAGATTACGCACACAAACCGATCCCACAAATCAGAGCAATCCATAGAACATGCCAGCAAATCTCAGGATCACCATTCCTTCCCAAACCCAACCCCCCGTCTTACTCTGACAGCATGGACAAAGGTCCCCACCAACAAAAAAAGGTAGCAGTTATATAATGCGCCCTAATCTGCTACTGTCACGGCTACAACTCTTATGACTCAGTAGGTCCACGTGTACACGCTTGTATACAGCTTACACGTGGACTTTCACACTCAAACACACCTCTTAGAGATGCACAATGAACTGTGCGCATACTCGTTTCGAGGTTAGTTACTCTGAGTTTTCAATAAAGTTTCTGTCGTCCCATTTGTAAGATTCTACATGTAGGCTGTGTTTATACTGATGTATTTCTTTTCTGCTCTGTTGTTGCGAGGTTGTTGTAAAAAAAAAAAATATTGTAAACTCTGTCAAAAGCAACAAACAAGACTTATTAAAAGTGAAAACAATAAATTGTGGACAATGAACCTTGAAAAAATATGACAAGCAAACACTGGACTTTAAATTTTCCTGTAACCAACATCAGGCTTTAACCAGTCAGGAAAAAAAAACAAAAAAAAAAACGTCGTTATATCATAATTTTGTGGTGACAAGTGGCTGTCAGTGATATTGGATGCATTGTTGAGTGAGTGTCTTTTTGGTTTGTAACGCACCATCTGGACTGTTTGGGTGTTTGACTGACTGACTGATTGATGTGTTTTTCAGCCAACTCAACATCCTGAACTGGCACCGGGTTAGTCAGACAGAAAGAGAGAGAAAGAGAGAGAAAACTCAAAAGGGTTCTTCACTTTTGCGTATTGATCCACAAGAAAGGCAACAGTGGTGCGAGAAATGATTTAAAACGCAACTAGTAATGTTTTTAACGTAGGCAGTGCCAATCTGCAAGAACGGAGTCAGTGGTGCAAGAATGATTTAAAACGCAACTAGTAATGTTTTTAACGTAGGCAGCGCCGATCTGCAAGAACAGAGTCAGTGGTGCGAGAAATTATTTAAAACGCAACTAGTAATGTTTTTAACACTCTATGGTATGACTTTTAATTTTTTGGGGGGAAAAAATATTTTCCTGCATTCTTTTGGGAGCTTGGTGGCCCCTGATTACATATCAATCATAAAATCGGACCCTGACACCTCCTGGAACCGGATTTGGGTTTGCTGCCTCAGGGCAACATTGCGCTACAAGGGGTCTAAAACGCCAAGTTTTCTACAATGATTATGAGAAATGAAATACAACTTAAAAACAAAAAATGTATTCATATAAAAACTTTTTTTTTAACAAAAACAAGTCAGGCATGGTTCCAATTCACCAAACATAAAATAAACAACAAACTGTCATTAATGAATGATACATTTAAGCAACTTACTAAAACAAGCATTTGTGTGTTTGTACATATGTAATGTTTGGCAGAGCTAGAATCACTCAGGATGTTGAAATCAGTCTTTTTCCCTATTATATGTTAAACATCAGGAAGGAATTGCTTGCTGATGTGAAAGAGTGTATCACATTTTTGGCACTTCATTATTGGCGTACCTGGGACTCACCATCTGTTTATCTTATTATCTATGGGTTGTAGCAACCAGATTCACATCAGTGACAGGACTTAAGACTGCAGGTTCTTTTTTTTAAGAGTTTGTAGTTCTGATTCTTTGTTAGAATTTGAGCCAAACAAAGGACAACATTTCCACCAGCTCCCATATCTGGTAGATTTGGTGGCTGCACGGCTCGCCCTGTATAGGTTGTAAGGAACACCATCTGCACCAGTCATACAAAGTACCCTGCAGACCCATATTTTTGGGTTTGGCAGGTATTGCTTCAGTCTTTGCCTGCCTTTGAATGGGGCCATTTGTTCATTGTTGACCAGTTTATCACTCTTTGGGACTGAAGTCATAATAAACAAACAATGAAATAATGGTTATACAGTGGATCCTCATGTTTTCATCAGGAATGACCTCAACTTAGGAACCATGCACCTTTTGTCCATGAAATGATCTTGCATCCATCTCCTGTTGCTGTTAGTCAGTAATAAAGTAAAAAAATTGACTGTGATAATTATTTTGTAATCAACTGCATATCATCACATTAGAATGAGGCAACAAACAAACAAAAAACAACAACACAGTTTTAGCATATAAATTATAAAAAAATATTGTCTTGAAATGATCTACAATGCTTCTTTACATACTCACAGATATGAAAATATTTTTAGTTAGAGTGACCCAAATTTAAACATGAAGAAAAGTGATGTATAACTTACAAGTAGGAGGCAAGGTGTAGCATGCACCTCTGCTTCATTAAAAGGACTGCTCCTCTTCTAAGTAAAAGGTCACATGAACCTCAACACCTCTTTTATTTGGACAAAAATATGTCTGGAGGTATTTTAAATCATCAACCCCCCCCAAAAAAATAAAGGAGCAACGTGAGGTACAGAAATGTGGTTTGTTGCCCGAGGGCAACGCCATGCCATAGCGTCGATCTGCAAGAAACGAGACAGTGGTGCAAGAAATGATTTAAAACGCAACTAGTAGTGTTTTTAACGTAGGCAGCGCCGATCTGCAAGAACGGAGACAGTGGTCAAAGAAATGACTGAAAACGAAAATGCTGCTGTGTTTAATATAGACAATGTAATGCTGAGTAATTTACCTACAACTGCTTCCTTTCCTGGAAATCACAGTCTTCTTTTCACAGTAAGTAGGCTGTGTGTTATTGCTAAGGCAAATTAAGATGCCAAATAAAGTCATTTCTTCTGACCAATGAGAATGTAAAAGTAGTATTTACTATCCCTATCACGTAAGTTATTCTGGTTAGTTAAGGAAAATACAGCTAAATATTAACGACCTAAAAAAATAGGGTCCTCCACTCTATTGGCCAAGGTAGGCACTTTTGCTAAATTTCATTTACTTCTGAACTATGCAGTCGAATCTGAGACATCAAGCTGAACAGAACCGTTTTCTGGTTGCAGCTTGAAAATCCCTTCTGGAATTCTGGTTTTAGTCGACCTTCCTGTTTATTTCTACAGTTTCAAACTCTGACATTTTTTGTTCAAACACACACTGTAAATTGGACAAAGATGTTTTTCTCCTTTACTTTTTTGTGACAAAACAAAACAAACAGAAAAGGTCCAACTAACTGCTACTGTAATTCTGTATTAGTATGACAGTAGAGTGGTACCTAAAAAATTTTATTTATTCATTAAAGTGTTACCATAACGACTTTGATAGTCACCGCATCAGATGGTGTCTACATGCCAATTCTTTGCTTAAGAATGATGTCAGAGAAAAACATTTCAGTCACAAATGTGTGGAGTTTGCTAAGACTTTAGCTGGAACTGTTTTGGTCAAATGACAAATTAGTTTTTTTTTTCTTTTTACTCCATAAATCAGCAAAATGACTGACCCAGAGAAACAGAAACGTATTCTACAGTAAGAGCAGATACGTGTACACAACCTGGAAAACATGCCAGTAAAACAAGGTAGAATTACTTGGCATGCAAGGTGACATAGAGGGATACAGGGAGAAATTGGCTTGTTTATGGGTAGGAATATGCATCACTGTGTGATTATGCCAGTGGAATTCAATGCTTCTCACATATCTTGAAGAGATCTGCATTAGGTCCTTATTCAAGCGACAACAGACAGTTCAGAGACATAGCAACCTACAGCATGGAAGCAATGGCATTAAGAACTATATTCAGCAGTAAGACGTAAAATAAGTCCTGAAGCAGATGGCCACAAAGCCCTGATCTCATCAAGACTGTCAACCTTAAAAGCCTGAAACATCCGAGAGGCAGACTAAATCCAAAACACAAATGCTGCTCATAAATTGAGGGGAGACTCACTTTAAGATTGAACTCTTTATATAAATTTATCTACAACAGTTTTGAGTGCCTTCGTCTTCGGAGGCTTTATTATCTGTCCTCACACATTGCTGAAAGTTGCTCTCCTGATTGCAACACTGAGGACACACACAAACACACTCATTCACGTAGGCATGTGAAACAGGGCTGTTCTTTAAACATGTGCTAAACTGCCGGCAGTCATGTGCCAGTGGCTTCCTGTCCAACAGTCGGATCTCTATCCTCCAAACACACATGTGCACAGGCAATACTTCCCCTTTCTCTCAGTGACGAGCCATAACATTTAACAGGAAAACACCACAAAGCTCACCATCTGATAGCACCGACTGAGAAGTTCATTTATCTGAAAGTGAAAGCTTCTGTTTCAACTGTTTGTTTCTAGTAACTCTCAATCATCGCTTTTATCAGTGGGCAGGAAACCTCAGAGATCACAAGAATCGATGCCACAGGGCAGAAACCGCCTCCGATCAGCTGTCCGCAGAAGATCTGTGTTAATTCATTTTATTCCTAACGTAAAATCCATTGTCTGACCAAAGTTTGTTATTCACGTGGGGTAGCAAAGAATTTTACATGTCTTACCTGTGCGTCACGTTGACTGATTACAGATGAAGATCTTCTCCTCTTCAGCTCCACACACTTCCTAAGCTTGCAGATCTGGTGGCCGGTCCTGCGATTGAGGCAGCAGCTGCACTGGCCGCAGTTAATCTTCCTGAGGCATGGCTCGCACGCCCCACACCTGCTGCGCTTCTTCCTCTCCTTCCTTTCTGATGTCAGAGTCGGGCAGGTGAGCGAGCCCGTCCCTTCTGGCCCCCAGGATCCAGGCAGAGCGGAGAAGCTGGCATCGCCGCACCCGGTCTCTGACTCAGTGTCAAAGGAAAACGAGGAACGAGTGCTTTCCGAGCAGCAGGACAAAGTGGAGCTGCTGTCTACGGAGGAAGTCGAGATCTTTGGCACAGGATCATCCTCTGGCATTGCTGCCCGAGTGCCATCCACAACAAAGTTTGGTTCATGCTTTCCTGTGGAGGGTTTGGTGTTTGCCTCGGTAAGTAGCATAAAGGAGGGAAAGGGCTTCTCTTTTTGTGGCTCTTTATATATTTCACCTTCGTCTTTGGTCTTGCCTGGTGTGCAAGCTTGCTTCTCTACCCCAGCAACAGGCGTTTCTCTTAGATCAGACTTCCCTAGACTTCTTGGCTGCAGAGAGTCCCGACAGATGATAACCGGAGTACTTCTAGTCACTATAACAGTCTGCACCTTCAGAGCAACATCAGAGTTAGGCGAAGACCCTGCGAGTTGAGGCTTAGCACCATGAACGGTTGGTCGAAGATCAGTCTTTGCCTGGTTCACAACCTCCAGCTCACACAAATCTGAGGTGGAGAGAGCTTTGGTGGGATATGAGGTAGCTGCATTGGAGAATACACGCACAGGTGACTCTGACTGTGCCGTCAGTGGGTTACAATGAATCGGATCTGGGTTTTGACATGTTGGAGTGTTGGTTTGGGTGTCTTTTTCCCAAATGTCTTCACTCTCACTACTTCCCAGCTTCACAGCAATTTCTTCCTTCACTATCATTGTCTCGTCTTGTCTCTCAACCTCCGTCTCTGCTTCCAAACTCTCAACATCTCTCTCTATGACAACCAGCGGCTTCTCATCTGTCCTACTCGCTTTCATGGCCAGCTCTTCGCCCTCCTCTTGTTGGACAGCGCCCCCATCATCTTGCTTACCACTGCTGTCAAGATGATCAAGCTCATTACCATGGACAGATGAAGTGTCATTTTTCTCACTGCTGCCCTGTGCCCCCGGGGAGCCGCTGCCTGTTAATTCTGACGAGCCAGAGGTGTGATCTCCACTCCCGTCACCTACCCGTCCATCACTGTCGTCACAAGCTGTGACCTCAGTAGCTGGCTTCGAGTCCCCTTCACTGTTATTGCTGAAAGACTTTTCATCTTCAGTTATAAGGCTGTCACAGCTGTGCTGCAAATCGCCTCTGCGTGTGTCAGTTTCAAGAGAGCTGCCCTCTATGGCATCGTTAGGCTCAAGACTTGCCGCAGCTTCAACACCAGCCTCATGATGCATTCTGGGGGGTTCTTTGTTGTCTGGTTTCTCATTTTTTCCATCAGGAGGAGAATTGTTGATGCTGATGCTTGGGGGCTTGTTACTTGTGTTTTGTTGCCGGGATGCAGCTCTTCTCTGACTGCTCCCCCTCCTGCTGTTTTTCCCTCCTGTGAACGCTTTCGGAGACTGGCAGGGAGCAACAGACACTTGCGTTCCCCGTTGGGACTTCCTCGGCCTGAGGGGGTTTTCGGGCACACTGCTCGACCGTCTAAGTCTAGTAGATCCCGTTACATTTCCGGCATGGCTACCTCTGCCAGGGGACCTCCCGGGATTCTTCCCGCTTCCACGAGGTCTCCAGCCTGATTTGGCCTGGTTGTTTCTCGAAGTTGACCGTGTGGATTCTGCTGGTGTTTTCTGTGTGTTACAGGTTTGGCCCCTGGTGCTGGTCCCTCTCTGGGCTTTTTTTCTCTGAGCAGGTGTGTGTCTCCTGGTTGGCTTGGTAGGTGCAGGCATGGCTGAGGGTGTAAAGGAGAGGACCTTTGGCAGCCAGCATGGGAGCCAGGTAATTGTTTATCTCTCGCTCAGAAAAAAAATTAAAAAATTTTTAAACCCTTCTTCTATTATGATTTATCCTCGAATTGTAAATTATAATGAATGTTAGCTGGCAGTTGCAGAGCATCACCTATGAAGACAGAATGGACAAACAAATAAAAATATAGCCACACAAAGTTTAAATGCTATAAAATTGAAATAACTTCTTACAGATCAGTTGTTTAAATCCAACTGCATTCGTTTTTACTTTTGCCCCTCCTAAAATAGCCACTCCGATGTGCATGTGCCGAGGGGCTGATGTCAATAAAGCCGTAAACAGAAAAAAAAGACGAGAAATAATCAGACGAAGTCCATAAAACAAACATGGAGAGGCTTTAACATTTTAAAGGGCAGGCCCGTCGAGGAGAGAGGGCTCTGTCCGGAGGTCGGATCCTGTTTTCGTCTTCCTGGCTGGCGGAAGAGGGGGTTATTACTGTGTAAAAACCGCCCTCAGCGTCGCTCTTTATTATTATTTTGCACTTGACCGCTGTCATTTAAATAACACGAAGCACTGCGCGTCTGGAAACCTCGCTTTGCCAAAGCCCTTACTACTTTGACCCGAGTGGGTTTTTATTTACACGTTTACAGACCGAAATGCTTTACATACCGCAGAAAGAGAGAGAGAGGGAGAGACAGTTGCACTGCCTGGACCGCTAATAATACTCCGCTCCAGCGAGACGGCGAGACCTTGTATTGGTTTCCCTCCTCGGTAAATATAGACCGCTGCTCAGTTCAATCCTCTCCCGGGGGTGACACATGGACATGATACCAGTACCGACGAGCCGGGGACGGGCACCGAACAGAACCGCCGCTTTTCCAGCCGTGCTACCGTGTAAAGTCTTTGCGGAGCACGACGCTACGTTGAAATGTAAATCCCTCTTCTGTCAATCCATTCAGGGCAGCCCCGCTCACTCTCCCTCCACCAGACGCAGCCCACGGTCTCTGAGCTGGCCGAGAGCTCTTTGTGAGGACTGGAAAACCCGAAATGGAGTACAGACACGTGAACGCAGCAGGACTGTGTCAAAAGTAACGGGTCAATCAAATAACCTCGCAAAGTTTTAGAAACATTTTTTTTTTACTCATTATGTGTCAGTTTATTACACAGCTAGTAAAAAGTTTTTTTTTTCTTGCCCTTCACAATTACAGCTTATCGCATAAAATGTCAGTAGATCCGTTGGAGTTTGTAGTTTAAATAGATTTATAACAAAATAAATAGCCTATGTAAAATACTGTACATTAAGAGCAAATTTACATTATAAAAAATTAATAAAGGACCGACATGTTTGTCATATAGTAGTAGAATTGAACTGAGATGTAGTATTGTTATAACGTGTTGGAATTGTCACAATTCCAACACGTGTTTGCTAATTGCTGCTGCCGCTAGTTTTGAGGAGCTTGGGGGAGACTGCGGCTCCAAGGAGGAGATTTGCGAGATCAAGCGTTTAGGCACCCCAGATGGCTGCCATGAGATTCAAGGATTCCTCAAACATGTATAAAAGAATCAAAGCAACACTCCAGGTATGTTTTTGATGAAGAAATAACATTATAACATTAGAACACAATGGCTCAAAATGAGTTGATTTTACATAATACTCCCCCTTTAAATATTTATAGCTTCCTCAGATTCAAATAATTATGCAACGGAGTAGGATGATGAATGAAATGTGCAGGGACATTTGTAAATAAAAAATAACAATAAACTATTTACAAGAATTGGAAAAACCTGTGCAACCAATATGGATGTAATATTAAATTAGGAAAAACTCTGCAAATAATAAAAGCAAGGATGTAAACACTTGCTGAGTTTAAGTTTGTTGGGATCTGTGGTTGTCAGCTGTTTGGAGGAAGGAGCTGCGGTAACGTTCCTTTGTGCACTGATGATGCAGCAGTTTGTCACTCTCCACTTTAGTAACAGCTCCTTGTATGGAGTGGAAGACACTGTTAGCCCTGATGAGTTTATCTAACCGCTTCTGTTCAGTTTTAGATAAACTCCTGCTTCAACAGACAACACCAGATGACCAATGTGGCTACTGAGTCCACAAGGATTTTCAGGAGATCCCCTGCACTCCAAACGACATCAGTCCTTTCACTTGATGTTCTGTGTCAGTTTGGTGGGTTCTGTGCCTGCAACAGTCTGCAACCAGCTCAAATGGTTGATTGGTTTCTAGAGTTTCACAAGAAGGAGGAAATGACAGTCAGTTGCATGATCATAAAATGATTTTTAGGGGAGCTTGCTGAAAGAGCCAGAATTATTGATACTCTAAAATTAAGACATAATCAAGTCAGTGTTATTGATAGCAGAGCAAATAGTCAATAGGATATGATTCAAATTGGACAAAAATAAAATCCTCCACCTTGCGAAATTTGTCAGCTACTGGAACATGATTCATTCAATTGGTTTAAAAAAATGAATTTTAAAAAAGCTACTTTAAAAACGGAAGGGTGAACATTGCTTTTGTTTTGACTTGAGTCACAGTTTTACATATTTTTGTTACAAATAGAAAATCTGCTTATGTAAAATCTGATTTGAAAGTAAAAGGCCATTGATTGCAAGAATTGAAATGTTGTATTACAAAACCACGAGATATCAAGATATTTTTTTTTGTCATATTTTAGATTTTTCTGTTTTTTCATACAAAAGACTGCTGAATACGCATTTTTCTCATAGCCATTATTCTGTATAATTTCAGGTTTTATACTAAATAACTGTACAAAGCAGCAGCTCAAGTATTAAACAGATACTTAAGTATTTGGAATACATATCTTGGAAATTAGAAACTTAAAAATTGATAGATTTTTTTTTTTTTTTTTTTACATTTGTTCTGGGAAACATCATTGTTCAAGTAGATATTTACAGATGTGATCGTTTAAATAAAATAGCAATAAATACATTCAAAAGAAATGGCCGGTATTAGTATTACCATGTCATTAAAGACACAGCCTGACTCTCCTAGAGCTCACACGGCTCTATGGTCCCTCCCATGTCCGCAACCGGAAACATCATCTTGCGTCAATATCCTGCGACTGTTTATGTCCGGTAGCCCTTAGTCGTCTGAGGGCGAAGGGCACAGATGTTGTAACTCCTCATATTTTGAGATACTATACCGTGTCTCAGTCACATATTTGTCTTACGACGCAATCGTCACAAACCTTTCAGTAGCTCGTAGCCATCTTTATCCCTTATGTCATTTTGTCTCAACGAGTACAGGAGAAGATGGGGGCGGGGGGAAGCTGTGAAGGTGCAGGTTCTTGTTCCACTGAAAAACATCGTTAAACTTCACTATTGATGCTGCTTTGACTGTTTGCTTTCCGATTCCCATTAGTTTGTGAGTATCTTTTTTTTAATTATTATTTTCTATTGCAGCTGTCATTTAGTGTTGCCGTTTAGCTGAAGCTCCATGTGGGCGTGGATGCTAATCACCGACAGTGATCTTGCACACATTTCCTATAACCAGTGTGACCGTTTCGGTCTGTGAAAACAGCCTCCACAGTTGGTCAAATTTAAATGAAATAATTCAGGAAGATCTAGTTTCGCTTAAGTTTCAGTTCATATGTTGCTATAGGTTTGTTATTTCTGGATTAAGGTAATTTTGCAGTTTTGACATGTGCTTTATGGTTCGTCTAGATCCAATAGTTTATATTTCACAGTGTTTTCACTAAACTTGACAGGCATGGATGTGTCAGATTCCTGAGCCGAGAGGATGACATCGGAGGCTGCTGTCTCCACACCCTCCCCTACCAGCAGCAGCAGTACACCTGCTAAAAGAGATTACTACTGGCTTTGCTCCTTTGTGGCTGGAGGTATGACATGATGCATCAGCTCACTAATCATGTTCAGGGCAGTTTCGGGAGGGTTCAATCTTAAACAAAATGGTTTTGTATAAATCACTTCCTATATTGCTTTATTGCCCTTTCATACAAAAAAACCACAACAAACTAATATAATACAGGAATGGGTATTCATTTGTAAAACTATATCAGATACTGTAAAATTAGAATAGCACTGAAGATGATGAGCCTGTCCTGCTACCAGAGTATAGTGATTATCCCAAGCTTATGCATCCAAAAGGTTAAAGGGGGGAGGGGAGTAGATCCATGTATTCTAGGCAGATTGACCTAGTTAATCAGATGAAAAAGTTCCAGTTTCATACATAGTTGTCGAAATGATTACAAATGCAATGATTAAAAAGAAGAGTGTGGTAAGTTCAATAAAATCACTAGTAATAATTAAACAACTGAAAACTGTGACCAAAAGAATCAGTTATATAATAAATTTAATGACAGCTGGTTAAAGAGTTCTCCCCTTTGACATGCTGGTAACCAAATTCTTTGACCCTATGGAATATTATTTTTTTTTCTCCCTTTTTTTTTCATAAATAAGGATAGCCAGTACACAGGATAGTGATGTTCAGTGGCTAGCTTTTCATCATGCACGTACACATTGACCTGAATTTGATTCTCACTTGAATTAAAATGCCACAATGTCACAGAAAAAAAAATAAACAACTGAAAACTTAAACAACTGACATTGTGGTATTCTGCACAAGCTGCGATTGAGACGTTTGTATTTTCAGGCATGAAGCCTGACATTCTGTTTACATGCTTATGTAAGAGTATTGTTCTGTTTACAGGTGTAGCAGGATGCTGCGCGAAGACTACCATCGCCCCCCTAGACAGAGTCAAAATTCTTCTTCAGGGCCAGAACCCCCATTACAAACATCTCGGTAAAATACCGACTAACTGCCAAACAAGCAAATTAACTCTTAACAAGTTAGTTTATCACCAGAGTGAATCTTGTGAATTTTCTCTGTAGGGGTGTTTTCCACTTTCATGGCTGTGCCAAAGAAAGAAGGCGTCCTGGGCCTGTACAGGGGTAACGGTGCGATGATGGTCAGGATATTTCCTTACGGAGCCATTCAGTTTATGGCCTTTGACAAATATAAAAAGGTAAAGTGAGTATTTTATCATTAATTCTCTAGTCCAACATTATGTTTTATGTTTATGAATGCGTTTCCCGTGTAGGCATTATTTTTGATGCATTATTGTTGACGATCTCTTCATAGCTGCTGAATAAACGGATTGGGATCTCTGGACACATCCATCGCCTCATGGCAGGATCTATGGCAGGTACAGATAGACCTCTTATCACGGTGCCCCAAGCTTTACTGGCACAGATAGTGTTATTAAACTGGTGTATTTTATTTTATTTTTTACTGTGATCTCATGATCTTTTGCTTATGTGTTTTCAGGCATGACTGCGGTGATATGCACCTACCCTCTGGACGTGGTCCGAGCCCGGCTGGCCTTCCAGGTGAAGGGTGATCAACGCTACTCTGGAATTATTGATGTTTTCCGCTCCATTTATCACAAGGTGATTTACCTTTGATGAACTTTGCTAATTTAAACTAAAATGTTACGTCAGATTGTAAGTTTCTGCTTACTCTCTGTTTACCTGTTAACTCCTTTCCACAGGAGGGCGCATCTGGATTTTATAGAGGCCTGACTCCAACTCTTGTTGGAATGGCGCCTTATGCAGGTGAGTTTTGGTGCCTTGATTTTGTTGTTCAAAGGTGCTTGCAAAAATGTCCTCCACGTGTTTAGCCAGTCTCTTATTTCTCTCTGCATCCTCCAAGGGCTCTCCTTCTTTACCTTTGGCACCCTGAAGAGTCAAGGCTTAAAGCACTTCCCGGAGCAGCTGGGCCGCCCCTCGTCAGACAACCCGGACGTGCTCGTTCTGAAAACCCACATCAACCTGCTCTGTGGAGGTGTTGCTGGTGCCTTCGCTCAGACTGTCTCGTAAGTGCTTTCCTTGACGGACGTGTTGGAGTTTTGAGCTCCGACCGAGTCAAACGCGGGTCGGTTTCCGATTTTTAATAACTCAACTTCATCATTTCTGGTTTCTGTGTTATGACGGGACTTTCCTCACCAGCTACCCCTTGGATGTGGCAAGGAGGAGGATGCAGTTAGGAACTGCGCTTCCTGATTCGGATAAATGTGGGTGAGTATCGCTGCTGGTTTGACTTGTCATAGTTTGGTTTTGCAGTGAGATGATATCATAACTTTTGTTTCGTCTAAATATTTGAATATTTAATCAAGAATATTTTCTTAGAATCTTTCATTCTAAATTTACACTTAAGGGACCCCAAAGGGACATGCAGCTGTAAAAGCTGCAGGAGGTGCTTCCACCGAGGTTTCACTTTTCACTAATGCACTGCTGTGTGATGGGCTGTATAACATCACTGTACGGATTTGCTGGTGACAATTGTCATAAGATGAAAATATGGTCAAGAAGAGGTTTTTAATGCAAAATGTTTTATACAAAATTTTTCTGTTAAAACTTTATTGTTAAGTTTTTCCCAAATAGCTGCTCAGACTACTCGTTATCTGTATGTTTAGTCTTAGGGTTGTTTATTTTTTAAAAAATATATCTTAAATCATATGGCTATCTGACTTACCTAATATCTTGCAGCCTTACTTTGTGCTGGTCCATCACATAAAATCCAAGTGAAATGTGTTAAAATCTGTGGTTGAAACATGATGGGATGTGTGAGGATCCAAATATTTGAGAACTTTTTGTGTTATAAAACAAGCTTAAATCTAAGTAGCACCCCGAGTCGTCAGGCTCCAGCAACATACCATTCATTCCTGGAAAGGTTCACTGAATACTTTTCCAAACACGACTCATTGTTCTCGCTTTTAACTACTTCTCTTTATCAGATTTTCCAGAAACAGCAAAGTTTTATTAGCCTTGAGAGATTTCATTTAATTTTAGAATACATTTTTAAAGACTCCAAATGACGCTCTGCGTACTTGAAATACTTGCTCTCAAAGCAAACAGAAAATTGTCTTCGATTCTGTGTTTTATTTCTTATTTGTGGGTCCCGTTGCGAAAATAACAGTGTTGTTTGTCTTGCATGTGCACAGATCGCCTTTCAAGACTCTGAAGTACGTGTATAACACATACGGTATCAAGAGAGGACTATACCGAGGCCTTTCTCTTAACTACATCCGCTGCGTGCCCTCACAGGCCATGGCCTTCACCACCTACGAGTTCATGAAGCAAGTCCTCCATCTGAACTAGTCTCCTCCTGAGCCTGAACGATCAGATCGTTGACCCGATCAGCTTCCGCGTTTCCCTGACGGAGTTGCCGCTCAATCGGCGAGTTCGCTCGGTATGTCTTATTGTAGTTCAGCTCCCCAAAGAAACCAGGAGAGTCAATAGTAAAGACAAAGGGGATCTATAGTGTCGAACAGCGGGAGGCTGTAATTCCCCTTCCATCTGCATCATTACTGAAAACATTTTGGTTTTAAAACATCCTTACGATTTCTTGATCAGTTATGCAAGCAGCGCCAAAGCAGCCCTGGAATGTTTAGCAAACGCAATCACATTTTAATCATTTATCACAAATTAAATCAGTTTAAGCACTTTTTTTTTTTCTTTGTTGGATGAAAGAATTTGCTTTTGTTCTTTAAATTATTATGAGTGTTTGTCATGGTACAGCTGCTCAATTATATCCTTAGATGTTTTTTTTTCTTTTCTTTTCTTTTGTAAGTTTTCCAAGTAGATGTAGCTGCTGCTAAATGGTGACATATACGATTTCTTTGTACACCCTTGAATGAGGGTGTTTTTAGTTTTGTAATGCAGTACATAGGAAAAAAAATTATTTTTCTTTTTTTTGCTTTCTCAGTACAAATCAGCATAAATACTGTTTGTGCGTGCCACATGATGTCTCAAAACGGCCTTCCATTTAATTTTCAGGTCTTAAATGGAGCAATGTTTTGTTTTTGTTTTAAACACTGCTAAACACTGCGTTCATGTTTCTTAACACGCATTTAATGTCAAGAATGAGTCTGTTGCAACTGTGACGATGTCGCTTGATGTACAACCATAATATTTTACAGGGAACTCAGGTTTAAATTGCACTGAAGCTTTTTATTTATTGCTTTAGCGACATGTTGCCACTGGGTGGCAGTATTGAAACAAGATGTAAATGGTTATCCAGCCCTGCGGACTGCAAACCTCAGACATGGACATTACATGCTTGATTTGGCCTGATCAGACACAACAAAACAAAACTCATTACTGCTGTTAAGTAGCTATTTGCTATTTAATAATTTTAACCCCAGATTTCAGTCAACTGAGATGTTTTTTTTACTAGCTATTATTTTGTAATAATGGCATTTCTTTGAAAAGAAAAGAAGAAATTTACAGCTTGATCTAAATTCGAATGAACCGGAAAACAGACTATTTACCTCTTAACAGCAGTCAGTACCTTAGCAGGTTTTTTTTTTGTTCTTTATTTTGTCTTTAATAATTTTAGGGAGCCCAAATAGGCTTTATATAAGAAAAAAGCTATTGAAGAAACTAAGCTCTTCATTTCCTGAAAACAGGAAATTTCCCAGTTTTCTTTACAGCAAAAGTAATTTGATAAAACATTTCTATACAAAGGACCTCTTCTGTGTTGGACCGTCTTAATCGTTAAAGGCGATCACTGATCGTGTTTATAATTAACTGCAAATGAACAATAAAGCACAGTGCCTTGCTAAAGCATTTATACCCCTTTGTTTTTCCCACATTGTTGCGTCACAACCACAAAACTTTATGTATTTTAGTGAGATTTTATGTCATACAACAACACAAAGTAGTGTGGAAATTTGAAATGCCTCTAGAACGGTGTCATGGTTTTAAGACAAAAGTGTGACAAGAGGAACATGAACATGTAGTCAGCCCTTGATCCTTTAGTCTGACCTCCTGTAAGTAAAATCCAGCAAACGAAGGAAGAAAAAGAAAAGTGTTAATCAGAGAAGCACCTGAGACTATTGGTAGTTTGAAAATTATTAGCTGTGTGCTCCACATATTGGACTTTTACGGAAGAGTGGCAGAAGAAAAAGCCAATTTTGAAATAAAACAATAAGAAGACAAGCTCACTGTGGCCATAAACCATGCACAACATGGCAAACATTAGAGAGATCAGGCCCAGTTTTTGGACTAGATGGCAGATCCCCCTGTCACATGAGCTCAATTAAAAATCAAAAGACATTTTAGATAATTCATTGTAAAATAAATAAATAAATGGAAAACTGTCATTTTTCTTTGTCTCGCTTCACAATCGTGCTACTTTGTGTTGGTTTGTCACACAGAAGGTTGTTGCCATTTGTGGTTGTTGCGTAGCAGAAAGTGAAAAAAGTTCTAGAAAGCACCCATAAATGATTGAAAAGTATATTGTTTTAAAATGACTTGAACAAAGGGAGACTTTATTATTCATACATTCAACATAGTGAAGTGCAATAAGTGTTTTTATTTCAATATAAAATAAATTTTCATTGTAAGTGTTCCTTACTTCCCTGGGGTGTAATTTCACACTTCGTGGAGAGTTTGAAGCCGCCATCTAGGAAACAGAATAAAGTCTGGAGCAGCTCATCATCCTCTGATAGCTGCCACGTCTCTTTTCACAGTACTGCTGTTTCTGAATGCGCAGATACTCATGTATGTTCTGTGGAGATGCTTTTCAGTCTGTTTGATGTCGCATAAAGCAGATAAAACATTTTGAGAATTACGAGCGTCTGAATCTCAGGATTTATTCAAAGTTTCATTTGGATTGCTGAATAACCGATGTGCAAACACCATCTCCTTTGTGCCGCACCTTCCGCCTTCTCCGTTTTCCATTTGACTGGGTTTCGGACTTATGGAGGATTCCTGTTACTCTTTATGTCACAGTTTTATGGCTAAAACCACGGCAGGGCTGTGTTTAACATTTGCATTTATTTTACTGGCACAGAAATACACTGTTGTTGAACAACATGCACTAATTTGACTGGTAAATGAATGAGACTCATTTCCTTATTATGAGTAAAATCCAGATTAAAAACTATAATTACGTTTTATTTTTATCTTTGCAGAGAGAAAAAAAACCCGAACTTTTGTTATTTTATTTATTTATTTTTGTTATCTCCCACTATCTAGTGCCAGGTTGGGATGTTTTCCAAACTGGCACCACGATTTGTTTCTAGCTTTCTGCCCCTTCACTTCCTTATGTTCTCCAAATAGCCTGTGTGTCTGTGTTTGTTTGTTTTTCCCTCTCAGATAAATGTACAATGATGTCTTTATACTTCTGACACCTCGCCTCACCATCGTTCTGATTAATCTAAATAGAAAAATCCCCTTCACAAGTTGTGCAGACCCTCTTCCTTTGTCACTATGTTTTTCCAAGCTGATGTCATATTTATATCTTTAGGAAAATGCATAAGAACCCATGGAGGTTTTTTTTTTTTTCATTTTAAGGGTGGAGACACTGATGACTAGGTGACTGTAATAAATCTCCTTCCTCTTTTGGCCTCATTAGACACTGCTTTAGCATTTTTGAGTTTACGTCAGTGAAGGGCAGAGCTGCATCTGAGCCAAAAGCCTTTCCAGAGTAACACTGTTGCTGCTTCTTCACCTTTAGACGGCATTTGAGCATTTTTTGGTCCTGGGGTTTTGTGACCCGCCATGCCGTCGTACACAGTAACTGTTGCCACGGGGAGCCAGTGGTTTGCAGGGACGGACGATTATGTCTACATCACCCTGGTGGGTACGGAGGGATGCAGCGAGAGGACACTGCTGGACAAACCCCTCTACAACGACTTCGAGAGGGGGGCGGTAAGTGGAGTCACTGCAAAGTGGGAGCCGCGAAATTTCATTTTTTTTTTTTTGGATGTTCTGTACAAACGCGTGCTTTAAACGTGAGCGGCCAGGTAGTTGGAAAACAGAGAAGTTGTAAAATAAGGTAAACTTGGTATTTGAGGAAGCATTCGTGAACTTCTGGAAATTGCAAAGCCTGCGGTGACACGTCTCTTCTGCTTACTCATATAGCAGTTTACAATTTAAAAAGGCCCATATTTTGACAGAAAATTACTTATTAACTTTTAATATGTTTTAAACACTCGAGGTTTTTTATAATCCAGTTTAATTTTAAGGTTCTTCTCCAGATACATTATCACAAAAATGTTTTTAACATCAGAAGCAGGAAAAAAAAAAACTATATGTAACAAGAACATTGATTATATAAAAAACTTTCTTTAAGGTTTAGATTAACTGTGCTTTTCAATCCAAAATTCATCATGACATTTTATGTCTAATTCTTTTTGAATTTCGGAGGCTAATCTAAATCAATGCTGAGAATGTTAAATTTAGTAAAAGAGACTTGAATAATGCAACCTTAAAGTTGCATTGTCACTGCATTTCTTCATGGGGCAGTGACAGGAAAATAAGTTTAAGCTTACTTCAGAATGAAGCGGGTCAGACTAACAAAAAGGAAAAAAAAAATACTTGTCAAATTTCAGAACAAATAGATAAATTTATAAGGAATATTTACATTTTTTTTGTATGAAATTTATAGTAAATTATGGAGACCCTTTTTTTAACATTTAAACTAAAGTTATCCTAGATGTGACAAGCATTTCTGGAGCAACAATCCTCAAAAAAGATTTAAAAAAAAAAGAAGATAAAAATAATAATAAAAAAGTGGATACTGTTTTATGCACAGTAGAAGTGGTAAACTTTTAAAAAAAAAAAAAAAAAAGTTTAGGGTGTGGGGTCATGGCTTTTGGGTTATGGTTGGTTCATAGTTTAGATAAAAGATAAGAAAGCCTAAACATTTTGTAGAAGTAATTTCATCCATGAATGTCACTGTGCTGCACACAAATATAGTCAAATTGCTTGGACATTTCTAAGCCACATTGACTTGTCTAGATCTATGCAAGCTGTTGTTGAACATGTTGAACACACGCTGTTTTAAAAAAAAACAAGTCTGAGATTATCTTTAACTTTTTTTTTTTTAACTTTTGTTTTAAAAATGTCAGATTCTGAGTGAGTGAGCTCATTTCCACAGCCCATGTTTTTCACAGTAGCCTCTGTATAAACTACAGGTTGACTCATATAATGTGAAAGTTGATGAGAACTTGGGTGATGTCGTACTGGTGAAGATTGAGAAGAAGAAATATTGGATGCAGGACGACTGGTACTGCAGGTACGTCACTATCAAGACCCCATGTGGAGATTATGTGGAATTTCCCTGTTTCCGCTGGCTGGTGGACGACAAGGAAGTGGTCCTGCGGGATGGACGAGGTATTTACCTATCTGTCTGTCTAAAAAAAAAAACTGCCTCACTCATCTGCTGAAGCCCTTACCTTGCTTTTGCATCTTTTCTAGCATTTCTGCCTCAGGATGATAAAACCAGCATAGTAAAGCAGCACAGACAAAAAGAGCTGGATCAGAGAAGAAAAGCCTACAGGTAAGTTTGCTTGCATGCATGCATGCAGGAGATCGGGTTGTTTTCATGACATTTATTCTGTTTGTAGATGGAAAGAGTGGCAGCCAGGATTCCCTCTGAGCATTGATGCTAACAGACACAGGGACCTCCCCCGAGACATCCAGTTTGACAGTGAAAAGGGAGTGGACTTTATTCTGAACTACAGTAAGGCGTAAGTAGAACCATGTACACTACACAAAGGGACCATTTTTCAGTAGAGTCTATGTCTGTCTCAGTACAATGAAGAAGGGTTACTTAACCTACATTTGCATTGTGGGTGTTTTTAAAATAAAAGGCCTTCATGAAACCTTAATCAGATGCAGAACTGATGCCTCAGAGCATGCTGCTATGTTATAAATTACCTTGGGGAAAAGAAACAGTGGTGTCATTGTGTGTTTATCACATGGGATATTTGCATTGTGCTTTCAGGCAGAAGTTTGAACTTGGTGACAGGCATCATAACAAACAACATCGCAATGTATAAAAGGATATTGTGCAAAATGTGCAATAACTTGTAAATTTAAAAGTTGAAGTACTGATCTGCTTTGTTATTTCAAATCCATTGCTAGAATTGCTGCTTCTATTTAAAAGATCACACCTAGCCTCTTCAACAAAATATCAAAAACCTGAGCCATCAGATTTATTTGTGAAGTGTAACTAAAACTCATTTTAATGATTTAAAAATATCAATAAATTAATAATCCCGTTGATGTCTTTTCAGAATTGAGAACTTGTGTGTGAACAGCTTCATGAACATGTTTCAGTCTTCATGGAGCGACTTTGCTGACTTTGAGAAAATCTTCGTGAGAATCAAAAACACAATCTCGGGTCAGACGAACTTTCTGTTCTTTTCTGTAACTGCATGCTATGCTAGTCTGTGCTACCCAATGCTCTACTATGTTAGGCTGTATATTCTAAATTACAATATGTTGTTATTCTATATTATACTATGTTCTGCTAGTTTATGCTATGTTCCATTACACTACACTAAAACATTTCACATTAATTAAAGTTATTACACTACTTTGTACAATGTTATATTATGGGCAATGCTAACATAAGCTATGCTTTGCTATGCTAATATGCGTGGTGTTGTATTATGCTACTGTTTTTTTTTTCTTCAAAGTATATTATCAGTTCAGGCTTGCGAAGAGGGTGTGCTCCATGTGCTATGTCTTATGTTAAGTAATGCTATGCTACGCTAAGCTACATTGGGACTATTGTTTTAGATAATGCTATAACAAACTGCTAGGATACTTGAAGTTATTAGGCTACGATAACTTCAATTATATTATGTTAAGCTACATTTTATGTGAAGTTATGTTTTATGTAATCTTACATGATTTTAATGCACCACAAAATGCTATAATGTTACATTACAGCAGCTTTGTTGCTATACTAAGCTAATTAATGCTAAACTGTTACATTATGTTTTTTAATGCCATGCTGTGCTAGCTTAGCTTTAGGCTTTTATATGTTTTGCTCTGTTACCTTTGTTGTGCTTTGTTTAATGTTATGCTGTGAGTCTTGATTTTATGTAGCATAATGTAAGTCTACAATTATTACGTAAAAATAGGCAAAGTTTGGCTAAATTAAAAGGGTTAGCATCACCACACTCTACCTCAAATGGCTTCTTGAAAGAAAAAAAAATACTGATAGTAGTTTTACTGTATTATGTATTATTACTCTTACTTGAGTAAAATGTCAGGCTACCCTGACCACCACAAATAACTTATTCTAGCAACCTACTGTAAGCATTGATTTTGTAAGTTACAACTTTTACTTGAGTAAAACACATGTGAGGCTGTCATTTTAAGATTAATTTTATGTGTATATAAAGTTCAGTAAAATTGAATATTATTGAGAAGTTCATTTGTTTCTGCTAATTATGATTTTCAGATTACACCCAATGAAAACACATTAGCCATATCAAGGAAAACATTTTAGTACAGCAATATGGGCTTCATGAAAAGTATATTTAATAGCTGTTTAAAAATTAATTTGTTTTGCTTGCATTTCAGAGTATGTGATGCAACACTGGAAAGAAGACTTCATGTTCGGCTATCAGTTTCTGAATGGTTGCAACCCAGTGTTGATTTGCAAATGCACCGAACTCCCTGACAAGTTCCCTGTCACTAATGAGATGGTTTCTGTTAGCCTTGAGCGGGACTTGACCCTGGAGCAGGAAATTAAGGTTGATATTTCTCTGTTTTTATGAATCTTTTTGGCTTTCCTTTGACAGTTATAGCTTTTTGATCATCTCTGCTGAAGTGCACTTTAAAGCAGCGTTCTGCTTCCAGGCAGGTAACATATTCATAGTGGACTACGACATGTTAGATGGCATTAATGCAAACTCCACAGACCCGTACACGCAGCAGTACCTGGCAGCTCCAATGTGTCTGCTGTACAGGAACCTACGGAACAAGATCCTGCCCATAGCTATACAGGTACAGCAAGCTTGGGCCACTGTAGGCGGGACTAATTCAGCTGATTCCTTTCTGTATCTGAACTCTGGCTATGTCTTTCTCAGCTTGGCCAGGATCCAGATGAAAACCCAATCTTCCTTCCCACTGACGGTCAGTATGACTGGCTGCTGGCAAAGATCTGGGTGCGATCAGCTGACTTCCAGCACCACCAGAATATCACACACCTGCTCAGGACACATCTGATGACAGAGGTGTTTGGTATCGCCATGTTCAGACAGCTCCCAGCTGTTCACCCGGTATTTAAGGTACAACACTGCCAGGGATAGTTTATTGATTGATAAATTGATTGTTTTATCGAACGGTTGCTTTTCTTTTTGTTCTCAGCTACTCATCCCGCACATTCGTTTTACTATCGCAATCAATACAAAGGCCAGAGAACAGCTCATCTGTGAGTGCGGGATCTTTGACAAGGTTAGTTTCTGGACATTGAAATAATGTGGAATGAGCAAAACGTCTGTCCAAAAGCAACAAGAGAAAATAATAAGAGGGTGTTTTTTTTCCAGAACTGTGGAGAGAACTAAAACCACACTCTTCCCAGGAGAGTGTGTTGAATTATTATTTTTTTTACAAGCGTTCCTTAGTCTTAGTCACAGGCTACATATTTTAAAGTCATGAACTTTAAAACATGAGGAAAGTAGAAAAAATACAGTTTACAGTTCCTGAAAGACAATCTAAACAAGAAAGAGTGGCAAATTTATCATGTTTTCTTTTCTTACTACGAATCTCTGGGAGTTAGAGATACTGTGCAGCAAAAACTGTGGCTGCTTATATCAGTTTTAGAAATGTAGTTGCAGGAATTTCATTCTTCTTCTTTTTGATGGGATTTCATCAAATTACTATTACTTCAGATATTTCACAACATCTGAAGTCTTCTGAAAAAATACATTGATCAGTCCAAACACTTTATTTATAGACAAATATATTACATCCTTATTATTATTTGTACACAAATTCCAGGTGTTTAGAAATGTTTTTCTGTCGTCCTGATCGAGTTGCAGAAAAAAGTCTGTAAAACTGTATAAACAACATATTTTCAAATCAGACTAGCTTAGCAGATTCAGCTGAGTATTTTGGTTTAGACTCAAATGAAACAAAAAGAAACAGCATTCATGAATAGTTGAATCAAAACCATCTATGCCGAAGGATAAGATGTTTTCTCATGTGCTTTGTCAAGGCCAATGCAACCGGCGGAGGCGGTCACATCCAGCTTGTCCAGAAAGCCACAAAGACGCTGACCTTCAGGTCTCTCTGCTTCCCTGACATGATCAAGAGCCGTGGCATGGACAGTACGGAGGAGCTGCCCACCTATTTCTACAGGGATGATGGCTACAAGGTGTGGGAAGCCACTAAGAGGTGAGAAACAACTTTCTTTCCCATCCAAAAGTCCTTTTGAGGAAATAAATAAAAATATGAATTGGGTATACGTTGGGTATGCGATTTATTCCTCTATTACTTTCCCCGGCAGTTTTGTCTCTGATGTGATCGGCATTTACTACACCAGTGATGAGAGAGTGCAGGGAGACGAGGAAATCCAGGCCTTCGTCAAAGACGTGTGCAGCTTTGGGATGCAGGACTTCGATCACTGCGGTACGTTCACTTCACAAACAAACGGTTGCAGGGCTTGGGAGATGCAGGAAAGCTGACTTGTGGTGACATTGCCTGAATGTTGGTGTTGTAACGTCATCCGGTAGTTTATCATCATTTGTGCAAGGGTCTTTTCACAGCGCAGCTTGCAAAATAATTGAGTGGTTTTGTAAAGACTGCTTTCTCAATTCTGTTTGCCTCCAATCTGTGCAAAGAGTTTCCAAAGTCTCTGAAGACACGCGATGAACTGGTAGAGTACCTGACTGTCGTTATATTCACCGCTTCATCCCAGCATGCTGCCGTGAATTTTGGACAGGTAGGTTGTTGAAGAATTTCTTTTTTACTTTTCAAAATAGACAAAAAAAAAAATTAAAAATAGACTTTCCACACATTTTGCTTCTTTGTATGCAATGTGTAGTATGACTGGTGCTCCTGGATCCCCAACGCCCCTTCTACCATGCGGAAGCCCCCTCCGAAGGAGAAAGGGCAGGTCGATGTGAAAACGATCATTGAGAGCCTTCCTGATCGCGGCCGGTCCAGCTGGCACCTGGGGGCCGTCTGGGCCCTCAGCCAGTACCAGGAGAATGAGGTTTGCAGAAAATACAAGCTGCCATTTAAACTGCATAGATGGGAGAGCTAAAATTGACATTTAAGGTTCAATTAAAGAGTATAGATTTATTTATTGCTGCGTGCCTTTTGCCTAAACAAAGTTTCTTTCTGTGCAGTTGTATCTGGGTATGTATCCAGACGAACACTTTATAGAGAAGCCAGTAAAGGATGCCATGGGAAAATTCAGGAAGGAACTGGCAGAGATAACCAGGTCCATCAAAAGGAGGAACGAGGAAAAGAAGCTGCCGTACTACAACATGTCTCCGGACAAAATCCCAAACAGTGTCGCTGTTTGAGGAGCGACACTCGTCTGATGCATATATCGTCTTTCTGTATGTTAAAGAGCAGAAGACATTAAGGTTTCTGCGACGATGGAAAACATTGATTTTGTAATTTAGATTTGTCTACATCGTGAACATGATTAGATATAATTCAGAAAAAACATAAAGCGAAGACTCAGCTGCCATTTGCAGGTAGCAACAAATTGACCAATCAGAGGAGTGTGCTGTGGAAATATGGATTCCACAAAAAGTTCAACTGTTTTTAATCACTCTTATTTTCATATTTATCACTTTATAAATAAACTGATACTTCATCTATTTTCAACATAGCTCACTGTTATGGATTGCTTATCATACTTCTGTATCATAACCCTATTTAACAAAAAAAAAAAAGATAATGCAGTCTAGTGACTTTGGAGATATGTGCTCTTCAAATAAAACTTTATTGGTTCTGTGTGTTACCTTTATGAATCCAGTTTGCCTATACTGTGAATCATCCCACAAGGGGAAAAAGTCCTATTTATTTTGTATTCTGAATTTACTCTTTATAATTTTAAAGATAATGAAGCCATGTCAAGAAGTTTAGCTAAACAGTTAAGACCATATTATAATGCCCTTTTGCAGGGAATTCAGTAACTCAGTGCAATCTGCTAGGCTTCCTTAAATACCTTAATTAGCAAAATATGACCAACAGAATTGGACTGTATTGTATGAATATTATGACTAATGTAGAATCTGCATTTAAAACGGTCCATATGAATGGACTGGTATGAATTACATTGATTTGATTTATATTTCTGTAAGCTAAGTTTGAATTTGACCCATTTATTATGCAGTAACATTTACATAACATCTGTTGTACATTGATGATATACAAATAAATATAAAGAAATTGTCAAAACTCAGTTTGAATACATTTCTTACGATTTCAGTGAAACACAACTGAATCACAAATGCAGTTCTTTGCCACAAAGCTTAACCACTTACTGCTCGATTTTGTATAATGTGGATTTTCTGTCAAAATGTATAAATTTGATTAGGTGTGAATACAGCATGACCAATAACAAATGCATTTAGAAATTGGATTTACACAATTGAAAATAACCCCAACCTCCTAGATATCAGAAATTACACAGCATTGATTGCAACATCAATCACTGTTGTTGCAATCAACAAGATGGTGATGAGATTAAATTGGAAAACAAATAGAAAAATTTATGTCCCCAAAAGGACTAGATGCATATAATCCAAAATGATATATTTAGATGAATTCTTACGAGTCGCACAAGTCCTGTTAGCTTTACAGGAGCAGTCAAAAACACACAAGTGAAAAAGACCCAACTTAATTTTTATTTGGTTGTTCTTTTTAATTCTACATATTTGTTCAAACATTGGAAATCAACTGAAAACACATCAAGATTTCTCTTAAAAACTTACACTTTTACCAAACTCTTTACAGTTACTACCTCAAAGCAAATTCACAGACAAAAACATGTGGAATGATGCAAGACAGGAGGGGAAAACAGTCATATATGTTCAAGTCCAGTCAGTAGTAAACAAATGGAGCTTTTTAATGCAAGTTCCACTAGTCTCAGACATGATCCAGTTTAATGGAAAAAAAACAAAAAAAACATCAAGGGAAAATACAAGAGAGCCGAGAGTAAAATATTGAGGTTGAAAGAGAAAGAATGAAGCTCAGTTTCCCAGGCATGAATTATGAACAATATGACAGAAATTTGCAAGTGGCGATAATAAAACTTCTGGCTTTTCATGCTTATCTGAATCAATTCAAGTCAAAAGCAAATGACTATCAAAGAGAAATTTACATTAAAACCATCAACTTCATGAAAGGAGCCAGCTCCTGAGAGTTGAAAGTAAGTGGAAACCACAAAGTTGACGTTTAATCTTCTCTCTCAGGGAAACTGCAGCTTAAGTCCGAGGTGATTTCGTTTCTAAAAGTTAAATGTTGTGGCTTTTAGCTCTGGTTGCATATTTAAAACAAGTTCTAACAACTGATTTTAAAAGGAGAGAGAGAGAAAAAAAGAAATCACTAAATATATGAATGAAAAACTGCAAATCACAAAAGCGCCAAAAAGATTTTCTCTTGTACATGCCTGAAGAAAAAAGAAAAAGAGAAAAAGAGGATAGATGCAAGTTGCGTAAAAACTGGTAATAGAAGGGTGGGTTTAAAATGGACAAAGTGTACCATATTTCTGATAAAAATAAATACAAGCACAAAAATAAAGAATTTCATTTTCCACCCAGAGGACACCCTGACCTTTAAACACCTTTACTTTAGAGTAAAAGAACAACAGAAAAAACAAAACAAACAAACAAAAAAACAAAAAACTTAATTGCACTTTCTTAAATCTGTCTAATTGCACTGAGCCTTTTGGGTTTTGAAGATTCTGGGAAGCGTCTCCGGTTCTTAATCAAACCTGACTTGCGGCGGCGGCGACGACGCCTCTCCTGGCTCATGCTTTCTATTTAAACAGATCTTAAATCACTATGGGCTTGTACATAAATATAGTATGGTTTATCACAAAAAAAACCTAACAAAAACAAAGCAATAAAACCAAAACTGTGCTTCTAAATTATTGCTGCTGCAGAGCAGTAACTCATCCTTATTGGTCACAGATAGCACACTGATATCGGTGACAGTTTTTAAAAAATGTTCTTTGTTGTTTGAATGGCTGTAAAATCTTGCATTGCTGAGTTTCCACAAGTGAAAGAAACAGAGCCTAGAGAAATCAACCGCTGCCTGTTTCAGAGTGCAATTTCAGCTGCGCCCCAGCAGGTGGCGACACAGCCAGCTCATTGTTTCCAACGCGGGCTGCAAAGTTAAAGGTTGTAAAAGGAAGGATCACCTTTATACCAAATAACATGTAGCTGGATGTAATGTGATGGAAAAAAAAACAACAACAACAACCAAGAAATCATAGGCTTAATGCTGTCTGTCTGGTGACATAATACTAAAATAGACAAATTGGATGCGAGTGTCCGGAAACAACTCGACGGCCATTTATCCATTTTCTCCAGTCCTTTAAAAACTCTCTGTAAAAACGGATATGGGTGGAATCTAAATGCCCTGTCCTGCAGAGGCGAAAATGAGGCAAATGTTAAAAAAAAAAAGCCACATTAACAATCTGTTGGGTTCTTAATCAGAGCAGGCTGTGAAGGTTTAATTAATTCTGGGCTGCACTGTGGAAGCAACAAAAGAGGAAACTGAAAACAGTGAGCTGTTCATTTCTCGAGGCATGAAGTGGTAATGTCGCATGACTAAGCAAACACATCAGCTCACATTAAAAACTGCACATGGAATATCACACTGTAAATACTGTGTCATTCACAAGATATTAAACCCCAAAAACAACAAAAAGAAAAAGTAATGCTGTTATACACCTGCAGGCTCACATTGCCTCCTCAAGACATGGAAATTATTCTTGCAATGTCCAGTTACTAGTAAAAAAAATATTTTTTTTTTTATTTTGTTTATGTTTTTAATGATTTTTAGAAAAGATTACATTCTCAAAGCCTTCAAAAAGTTTATGTGTTGGGGGCAGAGGAATGGGATGTCAACCCTTTCCATTTCCTTCAGCAGGTTTCCCTCCTTTTACCCACCTATGTTCCTCTTTGTTTTTGCCATCAAAGTGAAGGGGTAAGTCTGTAGGAGTATGTGCATTTGAGGAAAAAGTTTCTCTGTGCTCTTCCCAAGGAACAAAACAAAAAGATTTAGGTCATTCAAGAATAAAAAGGGAGGAGAATTAAAAGGGAGGGGAGTAGTTGTTGTAGAGCTTCAAGAAAAACAAAAAACAAAAAAGTGCTTCAATGCATTTCCGAGGCCCGGTCAGAATTGAACCGGAGCAGAGATGGCAGTATGTGGAACGCTCCAGAGATGTATGGCGGTGTACTGATCCAACACTTACAGGAGGTAAAAAAACCCAACTCCAAAAACATGGACGATGAGCTTCCAGGGAGTCTTTGTGTCTCTGATCTGTTCATCCGACGGGGACCGTGAACAGTGCGTGCAGAGTGCCGAGCTCCAGGCCTTGTGTGACATTTATAGAAGTCGGGACAAACAGTCCGGTCCCGGGGAAGGAAAGGTCAGAGTGCGGACGGAGAGTGCAGGTGGAATCGGGAGAGGACAGCGGGTCAGGTCTACCATCAGAAGAAGGGGAACGACAAGCGCTACTCTTCCCTCCCGCCTGGTTCTACAAGCACAAATGGGTGGGGTGGGGGGCTTATGAAATGAACTCTGTGTCAGACGTGGAGGACCTCCATACTATATTCTTCTGTCTCTGTGTACTGGGAGGAGTTTGTGTCCGACTGGGTAGGGGCCAGTGCCTCCTTGCTCTCCAGGCTCGGCTCCATGAGCGGGGGCTTCTCCAGCGCCACCTTTTTACATGTGTCTGGCCGGTTCTGCACGTATATGACACGGTTGTAGGCCTTGAGTCTCTTCCATAGATGGATGTAGACCTTGCACTGGACGTACATAAAAACCAATCCGCCCGTGAAGCCGATGGCCACCACCACCAGCTTGGTCCAGAAAGGCCATTCCAGGATACCTGAGGATGAGAGAACCAGACAAAAAAAAACAAAAAAGATGGAATTGTGTGTGAGAGTCAAACACAAAGCAGACGGCAATAAAATGTGCAAAAAGTTTGGAAAGAAAGAAAGAAAAGTTGTAATTATGTGATTCGATGGGATGCATTCTGAAAGGAAGCAAAAAAAAAAGAAAAACTGAGGGAACAGAGAAAGATGGCATGATGAAAAATTTAAAGCAAAGCAGATCAAAGCAGAACTATATTATTTAATTCAAGCTTATATGGAGCAAAGGGAGCCTCACCAAACAACCTTTCACATGTCAAATTATATACCATAAACCAACAAAGTGGAAAGTACAACATTTAAAAAAAAAGAAAGTCTAGAAAGTGTGTCATATCTATTCAGTCCTTTTTTTTAAATTCCTAAATAAAAGCCTTAATGTCATCTAACAGAGTTTGCGCCTATATATACTCAGAGTATATTCTCAAAGAAGGAACAGTAATGAGTAGCTGCCAATGTGCTCAAGGCAACTCTGAGGGAGCTGCAAAGGTCTCCGGATCAAGTATGGAGAACATAACCATCAGTAAGTCACTCAACAAATATGGAGGGATTAGAAAACCACCTCTGTAGTTTGCAACAAGTCAGCCTGCTTAGATGAGACCAAAACTAAACCGTCTAAGAGACACAAACAAGCAAAATGGAAATCCAACACCCTGAGCACACCATTCAGACTTTAAGACATGAATGAAGGTGGCGGCAGCAGCATCATGCTGTGGGGAGGACTGGTCAGCAAAATGGGAAGACATATGGAGCAAAACACAAGGCAAACGGTATAAAACTTTGCTGAGGCCGCCGAAGATTCAAGAATAGGGTGGAGGTTCACCTTCCAGTAGGACAAAGTAGGTCAGAGCTGACGGGTTAAAAGTGGCCCTGGACTAAATTTAATCAACAATCTGTGTAAATGATCGAAAGCTGATATTCACAAACGCTCTCAAACTACAACTGGTTGAGTTTGAACTATTCTGCAAAGAAGAAAAATGTTTTAATATGTGGATGTGCAAAGATGAAAAAAAATAATATATTACTTTTTATAACGTAAAAGCAGTTATAACTTTACAATCATAAACTACATTGCGTTGGTTTGTCATATCGTATCCATAACATGTATTGAAGTTCGCAGTTGCATTCTGTCAAAAAGTTAAATTGAACAAAATCAAGGGTAATCAATACATTTGCTTCGCACTATAGTTGTAAACATCTAAGGAAAATATATGCAAGTTGCTGAATTTTGAAAAAAAAAAAAAAACTAGTAAAATCTTACAACTCTTGATCATTTTCTCAGCATGCAGTGTTTAAAGTCTAGAGCTGCCAGGATTTAATCATAATTTAAAGGGCAAAAAAAAAATCTACATGAGATGTTATACATGCGTTTATTTTATTACAAGGTTTTGACAGATTTGATTTTCAGTCAACCACTGAGACAGATTAAATCAAAAGCATAAATTTAATATTGTTGAACAGCCGGGTGTCTGACTTGACCCAATTTTAGTAAAGATCTGACTTTGGAAATATAAAATGTGGGATTTGTGAATGCTACTGCATATCCTTATCTTCATTTCTAATACTAAAAGCTAAAAAAAGACGATGTTTTATTGGATGATTTACCAAAAATTAAAAAATGAGGATAGAGTGGAAGAGCTGAACAGTATTTGTTGTAGATTTCCTACATTAGAAAAACATTTTGTTTGCCCTAGGGGTGGTTACAGCATTTCTGCTTATTTATTTGGCTCCCACATGCAGCCTTAGGGTTTTCACACAACTGGAAAACACAAATATTTGTCAAAATAATACACGGCACAGAACCTGAAATATTGGTCTCCTACAGCACAGCTAGGAAGGATGTAAAGCTTCAAGCTGGAGTTACCAAGTTTCATCTTTGATGATACAATGTTAATTAAAAAGCAATATTTACCTTACTTTTCTCTCTTGGGGGGGAAAAAAGGTATACATATTTGCAAGCAAACTATTTTGCCCTTATATATTTCTTTTTCAAAATGTCTTTACTGAGAGCAAAGCAGAATCAAAGTCAATTCCATGTTTGTGTAGAGAAACGCAATTTTCGTTCTGATATTAAAAAGGCAAGGCGGCAAACATGATAACTGCACCATTCGAGCTAAAACGACATGTTAGGCACTTTATTATAAACCTTGCTTGATGAAAATTTGTGAACGAAGGGAATTATTGAGTGAAATTATGCTCTACTAAAAACTTCTGGTCACAATGTATAACATAGAAGATAAATCAGTGTGTTCTTTGACTTTGTCTGGATTCTGCTAAAGAGAGATGTTGCTTAGCCTAAAATTAAGACAGAAAAGGGTAGAAAGAGGGGGGGACAGGGTGTAAAGTGTAGCTGCAAAATAATTGGATATAATTAACAAAAAGTTGACGGGAAGGGGTAAAAACAAACAAACAAACAAAAAAAAGTACTCTGAAAGTCAAAAGGCCAAAGTGGAAATGTTTACCTGGGATTCTTCGGGCTGCATGAGTAAAGAGAGTGTCACGTATTACAAAACACGAAAACAGATTTCCAAAATTAATATTAGGTCAAACAGTACAAGCGGTAACATCTGACAATGTGTTTCATCAGGCAAAACCTGTTGCACCAATTAAAATTATGAGCAAATGTTTTAGGGTGCTGAACTGGGCAGACATATCGGATTGGTCATCACAGCTTTGAGCAAACTAAAGCATAAAAAAACAGCAGCAGAGGAGCAGCACTGGTGAGAAATTACTGTACATCACCATGGCGACTGAACCTGACAGTCCTCAGAGACTCGGACATTTCTGATTCATCAGGTTGAGCTTAACAAACAGCCTGCTGCTCCATCTGCACACTGTCTCAGAAACGCTGTATGGAGCGATGAGTAACAGGAGACGCACAGCCAGCCAAAGCCATAATGGCTCTGCATTAATGCATCCATCTACATTTTAAGTCCTGATGGTGCTGTCAATAAAGCAGAGTGCTGCTGTCTATTTGCTCAGAACGAATGCAAGAAGCAGCATATCAAACATGTGAAAGAGGTCCTGACCTGCTACTTTATTTGATCAAGTTTCAAGCAATCGCAAAACCCATTTCACTTCGTTTTGCACAATTTTTCACTGGCCCTAGAGAAATTCAGGTTTATTGTTGTTATAGGACAAAGCTACCCAACCTTTCTTTTTTAAAAATCAAGAAATTAAAGGAGAGAAGAGAAAAAAAAGTTTAAAGAAATGTTTTAGCTCAGAAGTTAGCACAATCGTGTCTGTGCACGTTCTGAAGAAAAGAGCAAAAACTAAAAACAAGGTGCTACTCTTAAAAAGCCCTCTTTACTACTGTAAAAGCCTACTTTACACTTACTGACATGTGCTAAGTTAATTAGACATTCATTTTAATTGTGGCAAATTTTAATGAGTTAATTCAATTTCAACTACTCCATGTTACGCCAATTTGCAGCTAATGTTAGTCATCAAAATTGACAGATACATTTTTCACTTGTTTGGTAAGCAGGTAAAGAAAAATGCAAAAGGGGCTTCAACCAACTTCTTCAATCAACTTGTTTATTTTCTTAAGTTTTAAACAACAGTAAAGTCCCTTCATTTTTTGATACTATTTTGGTGAGGTAAGTGGTTACTATGGGGCAAAAATAAATAAGGCAAAACTATTTTTCACTCAACTAGTTTAGACAGTATCATCCAAAAGCAAATGTTAGATAAAACGATGTCCGTAAGAAATATCTATTTAAAAGATAAGTCAATTTCTTTTTATTTACAGATGCCGTCTGTTGCCAGATTTTATCCAGTGCTAAGCTAAAGCTAACAGCAGCAGCTATCAAAATGACACGCATCCCCCCCCCTCCCAGGTAAATTACTACATTCGTTGCATGCTGAATAGTTGGTCAGCTGCTTTGTTCAGCTTTGGTAATGTACATGCATGTGTCACGACGACAGATGTAATTTTCCCTGGAACACACAGATGGTGTATAATGAATGCTCAGAACCACATGCTCACAAGTCATGCCACATTTGTCCTTGTGAGGATGCTTTTGCTGACTCAGTTTCTTCCTTTCACACCAGCTCACAATGAACTGCCCTGCCTAAACAGATGAGCATTTTTTTTCCCCCCTTCACGAGCCTCAAAGCAAACATGAATAAACGTGTTTTCAATCGCCACTAAAAAGATCTCCATCTCTGCTGTGATTCTGCACACGAATTACACACGACTCTGACCACAAGGGAGACTTTCATGCCATCTTTAGTCTTGTAAATGCACGAGTGAGTGATTTGTAGATTATGGAAAATCGCTACTGAATGGTTCATTCAACACAATGCATGGTCTAACACAGACATTTATCAAAGATTATGGTAAGTCTTTAGTGTGTGTGTGTGTGTGTGTGTGTGTGTGTGTGTGTGTGTGTGTATCTGCAACTCTGCTGACCAGTTTTAATTTCCTCTGCCGTTCTGTCGATGAGGACGTAGAGCGACCAAACCACGCAGGTGATTGCGATGACGTGGAAGGTGACCGAGCACATGATCTTCCTTCTCTCGCTCGCCGTCATCTGAAGTTTCTCCCACTGCAGCAGAGGGGAAACAACATGCAGACAGAAAGCAGAGGCAGTCGTTTAAACTTGGCACTTTTTGGCGATGAAATACCGGAAGTAAAACGTTCAGCTGCTGAGGGGAAGACCTGAGCTACACGGCATTTCTTGGCGAGGTTAATAAGACGAAGAAAGAGAAGTGGCAAGTTGCAACCCAGCGCACTGGGGAGCAGCCAGCTGTTTGCCAGGCAGCTCTGTTAACAATGCTGGAAAAGAGCCCAGCAATTAAACAAACAAAAAAAAACGTAAGTGCTATCAGATTATTACTGTAAATAACTGCTGTGCTTTTTGAAAACGCCCAAATCCATTACTCCAGTCATGAAACTGTCCAATTGCAGGGTGGGTTTCATTAAAAGCGTGTCGCAGCACGACCTAAATCCTCAGTTAAAAGACACCTCACGCCGTGACCATCATCCCCATTTCGTCGCGATCTCCTCTGCACGCTCATGTGTGAAAGACGTCAACATTCACCCATGGGGTTGAGGAGCTATTAGAAGAGCAGCATTTGTTTAAGGCCTTTTGTGCAGTTAATGAGGGGTGGAAGAATTTTAATTAGAGTGTCCGGCTATCTTCAGACCACAGCAATTGATAACAACCTCTCAAAGATGTACGCTTCCTCTAAGCCATTTCAAATGAATCATCTTCCTCCCTTACAGTGCCCTGCTTCAAAGCACACAGTCATGGTTGTGTTATCTGTGCGACAGATTGGAGACGGTTTTTCAGCTTCGCGGCTTGCCAAATTAGTAAGAACATTTGGAAATGGAGCCAGAACAAAACCCTGAGTGAATTTATCAAAGAAATGGAGCGAGGTTCCGTTGGCTCGTCCTTAAATCAATGCAAACACAGTCAGTCGCACCTTGCGCAGTGGCTTGAGCTTCGTCTCCATGATGAACTCATATTTGCAGAGCTCACAGCAGCGGGTGTCTGAGCTCTTGATCCACTGCTGCAGACAGCTCTGGTGGACGAAGCGCAGACTCCCTGTGCAGTGGCACGGTGTGATCAGAGGACTCTCGTCATCGCCTTCACAGTGACAAATCCTGTGAGAAACCAAACATATACGGTCAACGCATAACCGGAAGAAAGTCGACTGGCAAAAAGAAGGCAGAGAGCAAGAAGGAATCGAAAGGTAGATTCGAGTGTGCAGAGTGCCATCGAAACATAGGTGGCTACAACTTTCACAATTCAATTTTTTATTTTTTTTTAAACATGTCTGAGAAGTTGTTGGAGTGACTGGAGTTTTTTTCTGGATGAATTGACTGATGCAGCACTGCCAATCCAATACCTGTTGAATCACACTGCTGGGCAGATGGCTGAAAGAAGTCTAAAAACACTTTTCCCTCAACTTATTAAAAAAATAATAATAATAATCATCATCATCAATTATACCTTCACAAAACCCACTGAAGCAAATGCATGTCTCATATGAATAAGATTAAACAAGGAAGACTTGTTTGATTTAGAAAACACTTTCAGTGAATATTCCTTAATCTGCACTACATCTGAAATATAACGCATATTTATGATTTACATCAATTCTGTGTCTCAAACCCAATATTTGTATTTTTTTTACATTTATATCAAAATTTCACCATGTACAATGTTTTTACCCAGTGCTATGAAGCATTTAGAAACCGATTTGACAGCTTGTTATTTTGAAACCTAATTTTTTTTTTTTTATCTTTGTTGCTCAAAAAAAACAACAACCCAAAAAACCCACAAAACTGAGTAGGTATAGGGCATAAAAAACTAAATCTTGATACCAGTCAGTCAGTCTATTTGTTTGTGTAGTCTGTCATTTTAGTTTGTAGCACACTGAACATGATGGGCCGCAGAAAGCCAAGGAGAGCGCCGTCTCAGGAGCTGAGAAACCAAATTATTGACTAGTTTGTTGAAGGATGTAAGAAGATCTCTACACAGCTACATGTTCCTGTGACTACGGCTGAGCAAAGTACCTGCATGGACGCAAGAGGAAAATTGATGGCAAATTGAAGAAATTAAGAAGAATAATAATGGTAAGAAGAGAGGCAATAACAAGAGATCAGAGAGAAACTCCAGGATCAAAGTTAATTAGCGTCATATTGCATCTTTTTTTAGTTTAAGCCAAAGTGGACTTAATGGACACAAAAAGGGGCACAACAGTCTGGATGGCAAATCAGAAAGGAAAAATGCTGTAATTGGCCAAAACGCATGATGGCTGGTGAAAAAGCTTTTAGGATACTGTCCTCTGGATACATCAGACAAAGCTGGAGGTTTTTGACCAATCACAGCTCCATCTTCACCGAATGGCCCTAGAGTGAAACATGAAGCAGGCTTCAGGTTGAATTTGTGGAGGGGACAATAAGCTCTCAAGACCATCGAGGTATTCTGGAGCAAAATGTGCTGCCTACTGTCTGAAAGCTCAATCACACGTCTTGTTTCCTTCTACAGTAAAATGACCAAAACACACAGGACCCGGACACACAGTCGGGCTCAGTTTATATCTGGTGCCAACATGTCTGTGGATAGTGTTAAATTCAGATGCAAACGCACGCAAAGCTGCATTAAGGAATGTTTCCTCCAGAGCCAGTTGTGTCTGCACTGCTTTGCCACTTTGAACAATGAGATGCATTCAAAGGGGCCTTACCTGGATGAGTGTGTGTGGAGGTGGGGGGGATACAAATCAAGGAGAAACAGCAGTTGTCAAAACGAGTGCCGCTAAGCAGCTATCTGAAATGAAATACTCTTTGAAGGAATCTTTGAGATAAAAACCCTCTTTATCCTCAGTGATAATGTTTTTTTTTTTTTTAAGCAGTTGTGATTTATTGATCCGTGGATGTCGGAGGCGGTGGGGGAACGGATGAGTCGATGACTTTCTCTCAGATATTTTTTTTTTTTAACTGTCGTTCTGGACCCGACTGGACCTGCTGCAGTCTGCTCATTATATAATTACTCTTTCAAAGCACAAAGCCTCTGGAATGCCAAGTCACATCTGTGCAGCTTTTAATGCATTTATGTCCTGCTGTGTTATGGGTTAATATCTCGTTGTATTTTCACATCCGTTACGTAACCAATTTAAGATTATAAAAGTCTGTGGCTGACATAACTTCATAAAGTTGTGACTCAGATGAAACTCATGCATGTTTATATCTTAACAGCAATGCAATTAAAGGACAGAAAGCATCTGCGATGCTACAGGAACACCAGCGGCCCTGCTGATTTCTAATCTGACAACCCAGGAATTTGCATGGCGTTATCTGCACGTGAAGTGGTTCGGTGACATTTTAACGCCAGACCGACGCGTCCAGATCATCTGGGATGTATGTTGATAACAGTAATGATGGCTTTAAGGGGTTGTGGGACAGAATGTTAAGGCGACCATCACTTTTGTCCAAGCCAAATTCATTAGCTTTTAATGATATTCTTTTGAGTCACGATTCAAAAGCAACACTGGATTTTCAGTGTTGATTCTCAAATTTTAAAATCTATATATACAAATACTTATTTCAGTGACATTTTATGGGTTTTTCTATTTAAAGGTATCAACAATTTTGTCTTTGTAGACGTTTCCTGAGCTTTGTAGATCCAGACGATCAAGACTGACGTTTTTCCAAGTCCAAAATCCAGACTACTGAGGACAGGGTTCAGGGATTAGTCATCCATAATTAAAGAGGCATTCTTAATTCTTTCACTTCAGTGTTGTGTGTGTGTGTGTGTGTGTACCGATGACACAGACCGATAAGATTGTAGAGGTGACGCACTCGTCCGAATGCGAGTCGGGGTCTGAAAATGCTTCAACTATCAATAAACAGTCGAAAGGATGGAAAACGATTCACCAATGCAGCGTATAATCTCCGTCAAACCATTTTCCTAAGCATTTCAAAGATGAGACGGCAGAAAAATCGATAAGATCTGCGAATGCTGTGACACGGACCAGCTGCTGGCCAGCAAGACGGTCACACATCTCAAAGGAAACAGAAGAAGCTAAATGCCGCTCTAATGGAGAACAAGCCCCGCGTGTCCACAGAGGCCTCATTGATAAACGGATCAAAAACAAACGCCCACAAGACAAATCAGTCAATTTCCCGAGCCCTCGTTTTCCTCCGAGTTATATGTATGAGGGAGCGTCGACGTCTCTGCGTGCTGCGGCAGGGAGCCGCGGGACACCTCTCTGCAGAGCAAGGAGCAAACAAACGGCGAAGGTGGAGATTGCAGCGGGAGCGCGGCATTCAGATGGGATCGCCTTTTATCACGCAGTTCGGGAGAGGATAAGAAGCACATGCGCCTACACATGCTGGAAAGCGAAGAGAGCAAGCAGGACGATGCTTATTTGCAGCCCGGCCTGATCTGGCCAAAGTGCCACAAGATTAAAAGAAAGTGAACAAAGGCGGATAAAAATAGGTCATTTACCACAGAGGAGGAGGTGGAAGGAGCAACGGATTAAAGCGGAGAGGAGGTGCAATTAGCATCTCCAGCGGAGGCCTTTTTTATGCTCATGGGTAGGCCGCTTTGTTTACATTCTCCACAGATAAGATGATGAACTACAGACTCATCCTACGCATACTGTATTTCCTATTGAAGTAAAGGGGGAAAAAAAAAATCAGCTCAGGGAAATGGACCATGTTGGTGCTTGTGTGAAGAATTGGTGTTGTTTGACATGAACAGATGAGGAATTGTTATTATGATAGAGATTTTTATTTATTTATTTTTTTTACGTAGGAGGGAAAAAAATCCCAATGAAATCTGTACACCTCCACTTTAAGTGTAAGAGCTCAGAAAATAAAGAGAAACATATTTCTGCTCAGGAATGCAAGGCTGTGTGCTAGCAGCAAACATGTTGACACCATTAAAGATAAAAATCAACAATTCTTGCTTTGTCAATCAAGGCGACGTACACCAGCATAACCAGTTTGGAAAACCTGCAACAAAGTCGAAAACATTTTTTTTTTTTTGCCACCAGCAGTTCATTCCAGAAACATTTAGCAGGGGAAGTTGAAATTTAATTTGCATCACTCGGGTAGCCACAGCACACCTTCCTTCACAGTCATTTTACTACATTAGAGGCGACACCAAAGTATGTCAACATGAAAATGTGAGAAGCAAAACAGAATCGGAGAGATCACAAGGAGTACGAGGCGAGATGGAAACAAGCCCTGTGAGAGTACAGTACGTTCCCCCGCTGAGGCATTCGCTTTTTTCCTGTTTGGAACCTCACTCGGCTTCCTCATACTTTTCTCCAGAGGTATTCAAAAATGTCTGAGCTGCAGTTTCTATCACGGCGCTTTAAAATCCTGCCCTCTCTCCTGCTCGCATCATCAAGTGCGTTTTGAAATTTGGTTTGCAACCGAGAAAGACTTTTTTTTGTCGTTCAGGATTTTGAGGTGTTGAGCTTTGAGCGTACAACGTGCATACTAACACACAAATCAAATAGCTAAACTTGGATGCTAAAATTTAAAATCTGGGTTTTGTTCTTTTTTAACGGATTAATTGTTTTCCACCGTATGCAGTTAATAGGTATAAAGAGCTTCACACTGCAAATTAGCAAACTGTGGGGACCAATGATGTAGGAGTATATGTGTAGGTCAGTCGCATATATCCATCAACTAAAATACATATTCAACTGAGTTAATATAATAGCTGTGCTTTTAAACAGAAATCCACTTCACCGCTTAATTTCTGAATATTTGATGGTTATTTATTGCTGACAACTGTTGGGCCAAGTCTATATTTGCAAATAGGGTCTAAAAGAGAAAACATATTTTCATGCTCAATACTGAGTGACTGAATTGACTGACTGAAGATGTAACGCCAATAAAATAATGCACTTAGAAGAAACACCATTTTATTCTTTATAAGCAGTGTACCGTTTTCCACTAAAAGCCTGATAAAATATAAAATAAAGTCAACGTGAATCGTTTTTAAATGTTAGCGGGAAGATTACTGAAAAGATCTCTGATGCGTTTTTAGTCGTCTGGCAAGATGCGGAACAACCCTTATGAGCTTTCCCAACGCTGCAATGTGTTGTTAATCAAGGCCTGGCTAATGATTAAAGGGGAAAAACAAGTTTGCGTACTTCCTCAGGTGAACTCAGGTCTTGGCTCACGCTCCAGGCCACCTGACAGAGTGGCTGGCACAGGGTGTTTGCGTTTGCACACGTGAGTACAGTCAGAGGCTACGCAGCCTATTTGAAGCCCATAATCTCTGTTGATCTCTGACCTGTGTCTGCCCACATCTAAGCTCATGTTGCTTTTCTCCCTTCGCGTAATGAAGTAAGAGCAGCACAGGTACAGGAACGCAGCTGAGGGAGGCAACAAAGACATAATTGTTGTCTGTCTGAGCTAAAGACGTAAATCTCTTCGGTCCAGTGAACTGTCACCGTATCGACAAACGGATGGTGTAACCCAGAGGGGCTCGGTGTCGGGCTTTCGGCCACTAATCATTATCTACTGCTACCGAGGCTGATCAACAGGGTTCATGCAGCCATGCCCTGATCTTCAATCAAATCATTCCCTGTAAGGCTGCACACAACCGGCCTTGTGAACCAAGACCTGTGTTAAATAGACCTATTGTCCACTTCTTACCACAGAAACACGCTCCACGTCAGAACCATTACATTTTCAGGACTGACCTGCTGCCCTGAGCGTTCCCACCAGCCCTCATTCTCAACTCCAAATGTCTTTGTGAAATCAATCACATCTTCCTTGAGACTATAGAGACACTTTAACCCACCATCGATCTAGTCTAAATGAAAAACTCTTTAAAAAAAAAAAAACAGCTTGGCAGCAGACCTGGGGGGAAAAATACATGGAAGAGTCTTGAGAAAACAGTGTAGTGAAAATAAATGGAATGAAATGACAACACAACCAATGTCTTGTTCTACACACAAAATAATCATGGTGGTTGGGAAGGAGATGTTCATGTTCAGCGATGTGAAAAAGTAATTGTTCCCTTACAGTTTTCTTTTGTTTTGTCACACTTAGATAATAAAAAAAGTTATACAAAGATTTCCAAGTATTATGATTTCATTCATGACAAAGAAACTATCCAAATAAAGCCCTAAGTGAAAAAGGAACCACTTCTAAAATTAGCTGGTTTTCCAATCTCAACTGGATTTAATCTCCAACACAGACTATGGCAGGCCAAATTATTCAATTTCTTCTTTTTTAACTATTCAGAGGTGGATTTGCTGGTGTGCTTTGGGTCATTGTGATGCTCCATACTGTGCTTGAGCTCATGAACTGATGGCCATACGCTCCTTAAAGCTGTGATGCATTACTGTACAACTGTCATGTTAGCTGTATTGCTGTTATTTTCATGCCAGATGTAAAAAAAGCACACCTTCCAAACAATTGGCCACTTCAGTCTAATCAGTCCACAAAATATTTTAAAATTTATCAAGATGTTTCTGGTGAACTTGCACATTTTGTGCTCGTCTTGATCACTATTACGCTTGAATGCTGAAAACTGAATCAGATCAAGTCTGCAATGCCTTAAATTTAGTTTTTATCCTTTTCTGACCTCCTAGATGAGTCATTAATGTCTTCTTATGGTAATTCTGGTGAGTTGAGAACTCCTGCAAAGGAACCCATTTAAGTGAATGGTTGATTCTACAGGTCTGGCTGGATGTGACTAGTGAAATTAAACCAAAAAAAAAAAGTGGTTAACTTCACTGAATGAAGAATTTAACAAAAGAGACAACGGTGAAGACGATTTCAACAATTTTGAAATCAAAAAAAGGCAAAAAACAAAAGAAACCTAGAGGAAGGGAAATACTTTTTACTAACACTGAAAAGCTACGCTGGGTCCTTCTGATTCGCGGCTCGACTCTGAGCAGAGTTTTGGATGACAGACACCGCTGGGCTGGGTGATTACACTACGGGAGGAGGAACTCTCCACTACTCCACGGGTCTCTGGGGAGCACCGCCACATCAACTGTACGATGGAGGGTTTCAGGGCTGTAGACCATCCAGACAATCACCCACCTGCAGCAGTCCCCTGATAGAGAATAATGTGACAGTGGCCCTGATTTCTCCGTCAAAGGCGACGAACAGCATTCCAGGTCCGAGTCCTCGTCCATATAGCACAGCGGGGCTAGAAGAGTCCCAGACACGCTGAGCGTCTCCGGGGTCGTCGTCTGGCTCGCTCCCTTGGAAGGTGATCTACTGTGCTCCACTTCGAACACGCCGTCATCTCCTTGTGAGAGGAAGCCTGACTCTGTGCCTTCTAGCAGCGTGCTGCAGGACTTGGTGATGTGGAGGTGGGAGGCGTAGCTTCCCAGCTCAGAGCACTGCAGGCTGGCGGAGGTGGAAGATCGGGAGAAGGGAAGGAGGAGACGAAGGAAGTTCGAGCCCGGAGTGGAAAGAGGCTGGAGGAGACTGCTGGGGTGAGGAGGAGGAGGACCGGATGAGTTGCCCAACATGTATTTGTGGTTGTTAGTGAGGGAGGGGACAAGGTGGAGGGTGGTGCGGGTTGAAAGTGGAGCATCCCTGCTCTCCCTCTTGGACGTGGCGACCGGGTCGTCTCCGAGCATCTTGCCGTCGGGACACTGGGCGTGCTCGGGCTTCACATCCAGCTCTCCCTCCGAGCATGTGCGATCTATGAAGTGCAGCCCGCGACAAAGGTTGTCCACGCGCTGACCCACGTCGTTCAGAGACAGAGAAAACCTGAGAGAGTTTTTAGGCCGAATGCCAACGGAGGCGGGGCGCAGCACGGACAGCCAGTCTCTCTGCTTGGCGCACTTGGAGCCGTGCGGGGAGTCTGCGCAGACGGTGGTCACCGAAAGACCATCAGACGTTTTACCGTTGGAGTTCAACAGGACCACCGCAGTCTGTTTCTGAGTGTCCTGATCCTGACTGCTGTAGTGTTGGAGGTTTGTGTGCATGTGTGTGTGTTTATCAAAGAGGATCATATGATAGACAATGGGATTAGAAAGTGGAGAAAAAGACAAAAAAAGAGAAATGGAAAGGACAATCATGTGCTTTAAAATGGAGAAACAACAAAAAAGGAAGATGAGGTTGACTTTAGCTGGCTTTGACACATGCAAGGTTTGATCTCAAAACTGGAATATCATCCGAAAGTTTATTTACTTCAGCATACCACTTCACCAAGCTAAACTCGTAATATGCAGAATAAATCCTTCTGTGAAATGAATGCAACCTTTTATTTAATAATGATGATCTAGAGAAGGGACTCTGACCACTGAGCAACATTCAATTTTCTCCTCAGCTCAGGTAAAACATTTCTAATGTTTCTGGTTAAAATTGGCTTAACTCAAACAATGCACCAGCTGTCTGAAACGGTCTTTGCATAAAAATCCTGTCAAAGCTGCAAATATACTTGTGGTATGTACTCCCTTTTCTACCACAGATTTTTTTTTTTCCCAACTAAATTTTCCATTAATATAGTGGATATAGCAGCAGTCTGAACAGGATGCTTCTTCACAACCCAACACTGTAATTTGAAGAGAATCTAACATTGAATTTTATTTGGTTGTAAAGCACAATCATCGAAATTGACAGAATTACTCTGCGTAATGAATCCAGAAATGCAATTCTTTTGAGCAAGATTAAATTTTCAATGATATTCAAACTTACTGCGATCCAACTGATGATCTGATAAAATACATTTTACAAGCAATCCTAGGAAGTCTCACAGTGACGGTAAATAGCGTAAAAGTACAGGGAAAGCCAACATCGCCCACTGATGGGGAACTTCACCGGTAACGTTTGCAGACAGTTCAATTTATGGCACTCTGGTATAAACACCTGCCAAGGGTAAATAGAGAGATTTGAAGCCATTTGTACCTGCAGATGTCCTGGCTGGACGGGGAAACGGACGTCCTTGAGAAACTGCATGGGGCGTTGACTGAGGTCGGGCTCCCCGCCTGGAGAACAAAAACATTCAGGGAAAAAGAAAAAGGGCTGTTAAAGGCAGAAAATGAAATCACGAGAGCATCAACACTCTACTGTTACACAAACTTGAAATAACCTAGCACGTCGCACCCAGTTATATTTCTAGTGATGACTGTAGTTTGTCTTGTGGGCTGACGACAATCAGGTTGTCGGCTTCTGAAACCGATTTGGTTTTTCTTTTTTTACTGAAGGAATCAAAGCATGTTGAATACTGAAGCAGAGGGCAAAAAGACGAGAGGGGAGGAGGAAATTCCCAACACTGACAGTTAATCTATTGGGTTAAAGTTGTGGCACAAATATTCTGTCTGAGAACAGAACAGAGGAGGTGGAAAAAAAACAAAAAAACAGGCACAAACGAGGAGAGATGCTGATGAGACAGAGAGAAATGAACGCATGCAGAGCTGAGGAAAGACGACGCTGCAGGTGGTGAAGGTAGGACGAACGTTTAAATGACAGACCTGAAGCTTTTATACTTGTTGAAAATGATGTAAAGTAAAAATATTCTCACACAGAAATGTTTTCCCAACTTCTTTTAACAAATAAAACTTCAAATGGGTGATGTAAACTCACATTTAAATCCGACAGAGTCAAAACTTTAAAGAGACGCGTGCATCACGGTGAACATCTGAAACACCGTTATATAACTTGCCTTAATTTTACTTGCCCAAATACAATGCAGCGCATAATTTTCAGGTTGTATTTGTAAAAAAAAAAATAAATAAAAAAATATGAAAACCATGCCTGTACTACTTTATGTTCAAGACAGAATACATAAAATGGCAGCAAAATATATTAAAGATTACAGTTGTAACATAATTCAGGAGGAATGAATACTTCTACAAAGCTCTGTGCAGCTTCTATTAGCTCTTTACCGAAAAGGAATAGTTACGTTTTTTGTGACAAAATAAAATGTAATGATTACCAAACTACTTCAGAGCCAAGAGCGTCGCTATTATTCACCCGATTTGGAAGTAGTTAACACAGGAGGCAATTAAATTTCTTTTTAACACAAATCACTGTGTGGTTCACACATAGCTGTGTTTGTCTTGGAGTGAAACGATGCAACTTGCACATCTTTTAAACTTGTGTTATCATACAGGTGTATGATTACCATGAATAGGTCTCCTCGCCACTTCTTTTTTCCAGTTCTTACTTCAGTTTCACACAGTAGCGGCATTAAACACTTGCGTGTTTATTGATACAAATAAAGTGCAATCCGTGGTCTCGGAGTTTCAGTATCTGATATAAAGACAATTTCAACATGAGACTAATTTACCCATCGACTTCATTTCCTGCCAAAGTAAAATTTATAGCTCATTACCCAACATGGGTCAATAGAAAACTCGATGCCCAGCTACGCCCTTCAGCACGTGTAATCCATGTGTGCATATGGTACAAAGTTATAATAATAAAAAAAAAAGCTTTCAGTTCCACACCAAAGGCCAAACTCTTTTCTTTGTTCCGGTTTTCTCCAATTGTCCTCCAAGGTTACCGTTTCACCAAAATCAGTTTGTTCCTCCTGCTTTAATATTTAACCGTTTTAGGTGTAAAGATCACATTAAAAAGCTAGCCAATTAAAAACACTGCAGTGTGTTGTAAAAGTATTCATAGCCATTGAGCTTACTCTCATTTTGTCAAGTTAAATAAAACCACAAATTTATTGGAATTTTATAGATTTTTATTTACACACGGTTCAGCTGCGTGATATTTAATCTCATAAATCCAGGATTTTTTTTTTTCTTTTTTGAAGGCTTTAGGGGTTTGGAGAACATTATTGCACAAACAAACCACAGAGAGGATGGAGAGAAAGTTGAGAAGAAGCTTAAAGCAATTTAAATTATAAAACAAAATTTCAACCTTTTCATGGAGCTCTGTTTATTCCAGCATATGAAAATGCAAACTTGCATTTCAACTGACTAACCGCACAACTATCAGACGACCACTACAAATCTTGCCTTCATGAAAATCTGGCAAGAATGACGACATCATTAAAGTAGGTCTGCGCAATTTTAGGAAAGAAACAGATTAAAATATAATTGCTGAATATTGAAATTGAGTTATTNGCCCTCTTTACTACTGTAAAAGCCTACTTTACACTTACTGACATGTGCTAAGTTAATTAGACATTCATTTTAATTGTGGCAAATTTTAATGAGTTAATTCAATTTCAACTGCTCCATGTTACGCCAATTTGCAGCTAATGTTAGTCATCAAAATTGACAGATACATTTTTCACTTGTTTGGTAAGCAGGTAAAGAAAAATGCAAAAGGGGCTTCAACCAACTTCTTCAATCAACTTGTTTATTTTCTTAAGTTTTAAACAACAGTAAAGTCCCTTCATTTTTTGATACTATTTTGGTGAGGTAAGTGGTTACTATGGGGCAAAAATAAATAAGGCAAAACTATTTTTCACTCAACTAGTTTAGACAGTATCATCCAAAAGCAAATGTTAGATAAAACGATGTCCGTAAGAAATATCTATTTAAAAGATAAGTCAATTTCTTTTTATTTACAGATGCTGTCTGTTGCCAGATTTCATCCAGTGCTAAGCTAAAGCTAACAGCAGCAGCTATCAAAATGACACGCATCCCCCCCCCTCCCAGGTAAATTACTACATTCGTTGCATGCTGAATAGTTGGTCAGCTGCTTTGTTCAGCTTTGGTAATGTACATGCATGTGTCACGACGACAGATGTAATTTTCCCTGGCACACACAGACGGTGTATAATGAATGCTCAGAACCACATGCTCACAAGTCATGCCACATTTGTCCTTGTGAGGATGCTTTTGCTGACTCAGTTTCTTCCTTTCACACCAGCTCACAATGAACTGCCCTGCCTAAACAGATGAGCATTTTTTTTCCCCCCTTCACGAGCCTCAAAGCAAACATGAATAAACGTGTTTTCAATCGCCACTAAAAAGATCTCCATCTCTGCTGTGATTCTGCACACGAATTACACACGACTCTGACCACAAGGGAGACTTTCATGCCATCTTTAGTCTTGTAAATGCACGAGTGAGTGATTTGTAGATTATGGAAAATCGCTACTGAATGGTTCATTCAACACAATGCATGGTCTAACACAGACATTTATCAAAGATTATGGTAAGTCTTTAGTGTGTGTGTGTGTGTGTGTGTGTGTGTGTGTGTGTGTGTGTGTATCTGCAACTCTGCTGACCAGTTTTAATTTCCTCTGCTGTTCTGTCGATAAGGACGTAGAGCGACCAAACCACGCAGGTGATTGCGATGACGTGGAAGGTGACCGAGCACATGATCTTCCTTCTCTCGCTCGCCGTCATCTGAAGTTTCTCCCACTGCAGCAGAGGGGAAACAACATGCAGACAGAAAGCAGAGGCAGTCGTTTAAACTTGGCACTTTTTGGCGATGAAATACCGGAAGTAAAACGTTCAGCTGCTGAGGGGAAGACCTGAGCTACACGGCATTTCTTGGCGAGGTTAATAAGACGAAGAAAGAGAAGTGGCAAGTTGCAACCCAGCGCACTGGGGAGCAGCCAGCTGTTTGCCAGGCAGCTCTGTTAACAATGCTGGAAAAGAGCCCAGCAATTAAACAAACAAAAAAAAACGTAAGTGCTATCAGATTATTACTGTAAATAACTGCTGTGCTTTTTGAAAACGCCCAAATCCATTACTCCAGTCATGAAATTGTCCAATTGCAGGGTGGGTTTCATTAAAAGCGTGTCGCAGCACGACCTAAATCCTCAGTTAAAAGACACCTCACGCCGTGACCATCATCCCCATTTCATCGTGATCTCCTCTGCACGCTCATGTGTGAAAGACGTCAACATTCACCCATGGGGTTGAGGAGCTATTAGAAGAGCAGCATTTGTTTAAGGCCTTTTGTGCAGTTAATGAGGGGTGGAAGAATTTTAATTAGAGTGTCCGGCTATCTTCAGACCACAGCAATTGATAACAACCTCTCAAAGATGTACGCTTCCTCTAAGCCATTTCAAATGAATCATCTTCCTCCCTTACAGTGCCCTGCTTCAAAGCACACAGTCATGGTTGTGTTATCTGTGCGACAGATTGGAGACGGTTTTTCAGCTTCGCGGCTTGCCAAATTAGTAAGAACATTTGGAAATGGAGCCAGAACAAAACCCTGAGTGAATTTATCAAAGAAATGGAGCGAGGTTCCGTTGGCTCGTCCTTAAATCAATGCAAACACAGTCAGTCGCACCTTGCGCAGTGGCTTGAGCTTCGTCTCCATGATGAACTCATATTTGCAGAGCTCACAGCAGCGGGTGTCTGAGCTCTTGATCCACTGCTGCAGACAGCTCTGGTGGACGAAGCGCAGACTCCCTGTGCAGTGGCACGGTGTGATCAGAGGACTCTCGTCATCGCCTTCACAGTGACAAATCCTGTGAGAAACCAAACATATACGGTCAACGCATAACCGGAAGAAAGTCGACTGGCAAAAAGAAGGCAGAGAGCAAGAAGGAATCGAAAGGTAGATTCGAGTGTGCAGAGTGCCATCGAAACATAGGTGGCTACAACTTTCACAATTCAATTTTTTATTTTTTTTTAAACATGTCTGAGAAGTTGTTGGAGTGACTGGAGTTTTTTTCTGGATGAATTGACTGATGCAGCACTGCCAATCCAATACCTGTTGAATCACACTGCTGGGCAGATGGCTGAAAGAAGTCTAAAAACACTTTTCCCTCAACTTATTAAAAAAATAATAATAATAATCATCATCATCAATTATACCTTCACAAAACCCACTGAAGCAAATGCATGTCTCATATGAATAAGATTAAACAAGGAAGACTTGTTTGATTTAGAAAACACTTTCAGTGAATATTCCTTAATCTGCACTACATCTGAAATATAACGCATATTTATGATTTACATCAATTCTGTGTCTCAAACCCAATATTTGTATTTTTTTTACATTTATATCAAAATTTCACCATGTACAATGTTTTTACCCAGTGCTATGAAGCATTTAGAAACCGATTTGACAGCTTGTTATTTTGAAACCTAATTTTTTTTTTTTTATCTTTGTTGCTCAAAAAAAACAACAACCCAAAAAACCCACAAAACTGAGTAGGTATAGGGCATAAAAAACTAAATCTTGATACCAGTCAGTCAGTCTATTTGTTTGTGTAGTCTGTCATTTTAGTTTGTAGCACACTGAACATGATGGGCCGCAGAAAGCCAAGGAGAGCGCCGTCTCAGGAGCTGAGAAACCAAATTATTGACTAGTTTGTTGAAGGATGTAAGAAGATCTCTACACAGCTACATGTTCCTGTGACTACGGCTGAGCAAAGTACCTGCATGGACGCAAGAGGAAAATTGATGGCAAATTGAAGAAATTAAGAAGAATAATAATGGTAAGAAGAGAGGCAATAACAAGAGATCAGAGAGAAACTCCAGGATCAAAGTTAATTAGCGTCATATTGCATCTTTTTTTAGTTTAAGCCAAAGTGGACTTAATGGACACAAAAAGGGGCACAACAGTCTGGATGGCAAATCAGAAAGGAAAAATGCTGTAATTGGCCAAAACGCATGATGGCTGGTGAAAAAGCTTTTAGGATACTGTCCTCTGGATACATCAGACAAAGCTGGAGGTTTTTGACCAATCACAGCTCCATCTTCACCGAATGGCCCTAGAGTGAAACATGAAGCAGGCTTCAGGTTGAATTTGTGGAGGGGACAATAAGCTCTCAAGACCATCGAGGTATTCTGGAGCAAAATGTGCTGCCTACTGTCTGAAAGCTCAATCACACGTCTTGTTTCCTTCTACAGTAAAATGACCAAAACACACAGGACCCGGACACACAGTCGGGCTCAGTTTATATCTGGTGCCAACATGTCTGTGGATAGTGTTAAATTCAGATGCAAACGCACGCAAAGCTGCATTAAGGAATGTTTCCTCCAGAGCCAGTTGTGTCTGCACTGCTTTGCCACTTTGAACAATGAGATGCATTCAAAGGGGCCTTACCTGGATGAGTGTGTGTGGAGGTGGGGGGGATACAAATCAAGGAGAAACAGCAGTTGTCAAAACGAGTGCCGCTAAGCAGCTATCTGAAATGAAATACTCTTTGAAGGAATCTTTGAGATAAAAACCCTCTTTATCATCAGCGATAATTTATTTTTTTTTAAACAGTTGTGATTTATTGATCCGTGGATGTTGGAGGCGGTGGGGGAACGGATGAGTCGATGACTTTCTCTCAGATATTTTTTTTTTTTAACTGTCGTTCTGGACCCGACTGGACCTGCTGCAGTCTGCTCATTATATAATTACTCTTTCAAAGCACAAAGCCTCTGGAATGCCAAGTCACATCTGTGCAGCTTTTAATGCATTTATGTCCTGCTGTGTTATGGGTTAATATCTCGTTGTATTTTCACATCCGTTACGTAACCAATTTAAGATTATAAAAGTCTGTGGCTGACATAACTTCATAAAGTTGTGACTCAGATGAAACTCATGCATGTTTATATCTTAACAGCAATGCAATTAAAGGACAGAAAGCATCTGCGATGCTACAGGAACACCAGCGGCCCTGCTGATTTCTAATCTGACAACCCAGGAATTTGCATGGCGTTATCTGCACGTGAAGTGGTTCGGTGACATTTTAACGCCAGACCGACGCGTCCAGATCATCTGGGATGTATGTTGATAACAGTAATGATGGCTTTAAGGGGTTGTGGGACAGAATGTTAAGGCGACCATCACTTTTGTCCAAGCCAAATTCATTAGCTTTTAATGATATTCTTTTGAGTCACGATTCAAAAGCAACACTGGATTTTCAGTGTTGATTCTCAAATTTTAAAATCTATATATACAAATACTTATTTCAGTGACATTTTATGGGTTTTTCTATTTAAAGGTATCAACAATTTTGTCTTTGTAGACGTTTCCTGAGCTTTGTAGATCCAGACGATCAAGACTGACGTTTTTCCAAGTCCAAAATCCAGACTACTGAGGACAGGGTTCAGGGATTAGTCATCCATAATTAAAGAGGCATTCTTAATTCTTTCACTTCAGTGTTGTGTGTGTGTGTGTGTGTGTACCGATGACACAGACCGATAAGATTGTAGAGGTGACGCACTCGTCCGAATGCGAGTCGGGGTCTGAAAATGCTTCAACTATCAATAAACAGTCGAAAGGATGGAAAACGATTCACCAATGCAGCGTATAATCTCCGTCAAACCATTTTCCTAAGCATTTCAAAGATGAGACGGCAGAAAAATCGATAAGATCTGCGAATGCTGTGACACGGACCAGCTGCTGGCCAGCAAGACGGTCACACATCTCAAAGGAAACAGAAGAAGCTAAATGCCGCTCTAATGGAGAACAAGCCCCGCGTGTCCACAGAGGCCTCATTGATAAACGGATCAAAAACAAACGCCCACAAGACAAATCAGTCAATTTCCCGAGCCCTCGTTTTCCTCCGAGTTATATGTATGAGGGAGCGTCGACGTCTCTGCGTGCTGCGGCAGGGAGCCGCGGGACACCTCTCTGCAGAGCAAGGAGCAAACAAACGGCGAAGGTGGAGATTGCAGCGGGAGCGCGGCATTCAGATGGGATCGCCTTTTATCACGCAGTTCGGGAGAGGATAAGAAGCACATGCGCCTACACATGCTGGAAAGCGAAGAGAGCAAGCAGGACGATGCTTATTTGCAGCCCGGCCTGATCTGGCCAAAGTGCCACAAGATTAAAAGAAAGTGAACAAAGGCGGATAAAAATAGGTCATTTACCACAGAGGAGGAGGTGGAAGGAGCAACGGATTAAAGCGGAGAGGAGGTGCAATTAGCATCTCCAGCGGAGGCCTTTTTTATGCTCATGGGTAGGCCGCTTTGTTTACATTCTCCACAGATAAGATGATGAACTACAGACTCATCCTACGCATACTGTATTTCCTATTGAAGTAAAGGGGGAAAAAAAAAATCAGCTCAGGGAAATGGACCATGTTGGTGCTTGTGTGAAGAATTGGTGTTGTTTGACATGAACAGATGAGGAATTGTTATTATGATAGAGATTTTTATTTATTTATTTTTTTTACGTAGGAGGGAAAAAAATCCCAATGAAATCTGTACACCTCCACTTTAAGTGTAAGAGCTCAGAAAATAAAGAGAAACATATTTCTGCTCAGGAATGCAAGGCTGTGTGCTAGCAGCAAACATGTTGACACCATTAAAGATAAAAATCAACAATTCTTGCTTTGTCAATCAAGGCGACGTACACCAGCATAACCAGTTTGGAAAACCTGCAACAAAGTCGAAAACATTTTTTTTTTTTTGCCACCAGCAGTTCATTCCAGAAACATTTAGCAGGGGAAGTTGAAATTTAATTTGCATCACTCGGGTAGCCACAGCACACCTTCCTTCACAGTCATTTTACTACATTAGAGGCGACACCAAAGTATGTCAACATGAAAATGTGAGAAGCAAAACAGAATCGGAGAGATCACAAGGAGTACGAGGCGAGATGGAAACAAGCCCTGTGAGAGTACAGTACGTTCCCCCGCTGAGGCATTCGCTTTTTTCCTGTTTGGAACCTCACTCGGCTTCCTCATACTTTTCTCCAGAGGTATTCAAAAATGTCTGAGCTGCAGTTTCTATCACGGCGCTTTAAAATCCTGCCCTCTCTCCTGCTCGCATCATCAAGTGCGTTTTGAAATTTGGTTTGCAACCGAGAAAGACTTTTTTTTGTCGTTCAGGATTTTGAGGTGTTGAGCTTTGAGCGTACAACGTGCATACTAACACACAAATCAAATAGCTAAACTTGGATGCTAAAATTTAAAATCTGGGTTTTGTTCTTTTTTAACGGATTAATTGTTTTCCACCGTATGCAGTTAATAGGTATAAAGAGCTTCACACTGCAAATTAGCAAACTGTGGGGACCAATGATGTAGGAGTATATGTGTAGGTCAGTCGCATATATCCATCAACTAAAATACATATTCAACTGAGTTAATATAATAGCTGTGCTTTTAAACAGAAATCCACTTCACCGCTTAATTTCTGAATATTTGATGGTTATTTATTGCTGACAACTGTTGGGCCAAGTCTATATTTGCAAATAGGGTCTAAAAGAGAAAACATATTTTCATGCTCAATACTGAGTGACTGAATTGACTGACTGAAGATGTAACGCCAATAAAATAATGCACTTAGAAGAAACACCATTTTATTCTTTATAAGCAGTGTACCGTTTTCCACTAAAAGCCTGATAAAATATAAAATAAAGTCAACGTGAATCGTTTTTAAATGTTAGCGGGAAGATTACTGAAAAGATCTCTGATGCGTTTTTAGTCGTCTGGCAAGATGCGGAACAACCCTTATGAGCTTTCCCAACGCTGCAATGTGTTGTTAATCAAGGCCTGGCTAATGATTAAAGGGGAAAAACAAGTTTGCGTACTTCCTCAGGTGAACTCAGGTCTTGGCTCACGCTCCAGGCCACCTGACAGAGTGGCTGGCACAGGGTGTTTGCGTTTGCACACGTGAGTACAGTCAGAGGCTACGCAGCCTATTTGAAGCCCATAATCTCTGTTGATCTCTGACCTGTGTCTGCCCACATCTAAGCTCATGTTGCTTTTCTCCCTTCGCGTAATGAAGTAAGAGCAGCACAGGTACAGGAACGCAGCTGAGGGAGGCAACAAAGACATAATTGTTGTCTGTCTGAGCTAAAGACGTAAATCTCTTCGGTCCAGTGAACTGTCACCGTATCGACAAACGGATGGTGTAACCCAGAGGGGCTCGGTGTCGGGCTTTCGGCCACTAATCATTATCTACTGCTACCGAGGCTGATCAACAGGGTTCATGCAGCCATGCCCTGATCTTCAATCAAATCATTCCCTGTAAGGCTGCACACAACCGGCCTTGTGAACCAAGACCTGTGTTAAATAGACCTATTGTCCACTTCTTACCACAGAAACACGCTCCACGTCAGAACCATTACATTTTCAGGACTGACCTGCTGCCCTGAGCGTTCCCACCAGCCCTCATTCTCAACTCCAAATGTCTTTGTGAAATCAATCACATCTTCCTTGAGACTATAGAGACACTTTAACCCACCATCGATCTAGTCTAAATGAAAAACTCTTTAAAAAAAAAAAAACAGCTTGGCAGCAGACCTGGGGGGAAAAATACATGGAAGAGTCTTGAGAAAACAGTGTAGTGAAAATAAATGGAATGAAATGACAACACAACCAATGTCTTGTTCTACACACAAAATAATCATGGTGGTTGGGAAGGAGATGTTCATGTTCAGCGATGTGAAAAAGTAATTGTTCCCTTACAGTTTTCTTTTGTTTTGTCACACTTAGATAATAAAAAAAGTTATACAAAGATTTCCAAGTATTATGATTTCATTCATGACAAAGAAACTATCCAAATAAAGCCCTAAGTGAAAAAGGAACCACTTCTAAAATTAGCTGGTTTTCCAATCTCAACTGGATTTAATCTCCAACACAGACTATGGCAGGCCAAATTATTCAATTTCTTCTTTTTTAACTATTCAGAGGTGGATTTGCTGGTGTGCTTTGGGTCATTGTGATGCTCCATACTGTGCTTGAGCTCATGAACTGATGGCCATACGCTCCTTAAAGCTGTGATGCATTACTGTACAACTGTCATGTTAGCTGTATTGCTGTTATTTTCATGCCAGATGTAAAAAAAGCACACCTTCCAAACAATTGGCCACTTCAGTCTAATCAGTCCACAAAATATTTTAAAATTTATCAAGATGTTTCTGGTGAACTTGCACATTTTGTGCTCGTCTTGATCACTATTACGCTTGAATGCTGAAAACTGAATCAGATCAAGTCTGCAATGCCTTAAATTTAGTTTTTATCCTTTTCTGACCTCCTAGATGAGTCATTAATGTCTTCTTATGGTAATTCTGGTGAGTTGAGAACTCCTGCAAAGGAACCCATTTAAGTGAATGGTTGATTCTACAGGTCTGGCTGGATGTGACTAGTGAAATTAAACCAAAAAAAAAAAGTGGTTAACTTCACTGAATGAAGAATTTAACAAAAGAGACAACGGTGAAGACGATTTCAACAATTTTGAAATCAAAAAAAGGCAAAAAACAAAAGAAACCTAGAGGAAGGGAAATACTTTTTACTAACACTGAAAAGCTACGCTGGGTCCTTCTGATTCGCGGCTCGACTCTGAGCAGAGTTTTGGATGACAGACACCGCTGGGCTGGGTGATTACACTACGGGAGGAGGAACTCTCCACTACTCCACGGGTCTCTGGGGAGCACCGCCACATCAACTGTACGATGGAGGGTTTCAGGGCTGTAGACCATCCAGACAATCACCCACCTGCAGCAGTCCCCTGATAGAGAATAATGTGACAGTGGCCCTGATTTCTCCGTCAAAGGCGACGAACAGCATTCCAGGTCCGAGTCCTCGTCCATATAGCACAGCGGGGCTAGAAGAGTCCCAGACACGCTGAGCGTCTCCGGGGTCGTCGTCTGGCTCGCTCCCTTGGAAGGTGATCTACTGTGCTCCACTTCGAACACGCCGTCATCTCCTTGTGAGAGGAAGCCTGACTCTGTGCCTTCTAGCAGCGTGCTGCAGGACTTGGTGATGTGGAGGTGGGAGGCGTAGCTTCCCAGCTCAGAGCACTGCAGGCTGGCGGAGGTGGAAGATCGGGAGAAGGGAAGGAGGAGACGAAGGAAGTTCGAGCCCGGAGTGGAAAGAGGCTGGAGGAGACTGCTGGGGTGAGGAGGAGGAGGACCGGATGAGTTGCCCAACATGTATTTGTGGTTGTTAGTGAGGGAGGGGACAAGGTGGAGGGTGGTGCGGGTTGAAAGTGGAGCATCCCTGCTCTCCCTCTTGGACGTGGCGACCGGGTCGTCTCCGAGCATCTTGCCGTCGGGACACTGGGCGTGCTCGGGCTTCACATCCAGCTCTCCCTCCGAGCATGTGCGATCTATGAAGTGCAGCCCGCGACAAAGGTTGTCCACGCGCTGACCCACGTCGTTCAGAGACAGAGAAAACCTGAGAGAGTTTTTAGGCCGAATGCCAACGGAGGCGGGGCGCAGCACGGACAGCCAGTCTCTCTGCTTGGCGCACTTGGAGCCGTGCGGGGAGTCTGCGCAGACGGTGGTCACCGAAAGACCATCAGACGTTTTACCGTTGGAGTTCAACAGGACCACCGCAGTCTGTTTCTGAGTGTCCTGATCCTGACTGCTGTAGTGTTGGAGGTTTGTGTGCATGTGTGTGTGTTTATCAAAGAGGATCATATGATAGACAATGGGATTAGAAAGTGGAGAAAAAGACAAAAAAAGAGAAATGGAAAGGACAATCATGTGCTTTAAAATGGAGAAACAACAAAAAAGGAAGATGAGGTTGACTTTAGCTGGCTTTGACACATGCAAGGTTTGATCTCAAAACTGGAATATCATCCGAAAGTTTATTTACTTCAGCATACCACTTCACCAAGCTAAACTCGTAATATGCAGAATAAATCCTTCTGTGAAATGAATGCAACCTTTTATTTAATAATGATGATCTAGAGAAGGGACTCTGACCACTGAGCAACATTCAATTTTCTCCTCAGCTCAGGTAAAACATTTCTAATGTTTCTGGTTAAAATTGGCTTAACTCAAACAATGCACCAGCTGTCTGAAACGGTCTTTGCATAAAAATCCTGTCAAAGCTGCAAATATACTTGTGGTATGTACTCCCTTTTCTACCACAGATTTTTTTTTTTCCCAACTAAATTTTCCATTAATATAGTGGATATAGCAGCAGTCTGAACAGGATGCTTCTTCACAACCCAACACTGTAATTTGAAGAGAATCTAACATTGAATTTTATTTGGTTGTAAAGCACAATCATCGAAATTGACAGAATTACTCTGCGTAATGAATCCAGAAATGCAATTCTTTTGAGCAAGATTAAATTTTCAATGATATTCAAACTTACTGCGATCCAACTGATGATCTGATAAAATACATTTTACAAGCAATCCTAGGAAGTCTCACAGTGACGGTAAATAGCGTAAAAGTACAGGGAAAGCCAACATCGCCCACTGATGGGGAACTTCACCGGTAACGTTTGCAGACAGTTCAATTTATGGCACTCTGGTATAAACACCTGCCAAGGGTAAATAGAGAGATTTGAAGCCATTTGTACCTGCAGATGTCCTGGCTGGACGGGGAAACGGACGTCCTTGAGAAACTGCATGGGGCGTTGACTGAGGTCGGGCTCCCCGCCTGGAGAACAAAAACATTCAGGGAAAAAGAAAAAGGGCTGTTAAAGGCAGAAAATGAAATCACGAGAGCATCAACACTCTACTGTTACACAAACTTGAAATAACCTAGCACGTCGCACCCAGTTATATTTCTAGTGATGACTGTAGTTTGTCTTGTGGGCTGACGACAATCAGGTTGTCGGCTTCTGAAACCGATTTGGTTTTTCTTTTTTTACTGAAGGAATCAAAGCATGTTGAATACTGAAGCAGAGGGCAAAAAGACGAGAGGGGAGGAGGAAATTCCCAACACTGACAGTTAATCTATTGGGTTAAAGTTGTGGCACAAATATTCTGTCTGAGAACAGAACAGAGGAGGTGGAAAAAAAACAAAAAAACAGGCACAAACGAGGAGAGATGCTGATGAGACAGAGAGAAATGAACGCATGCAGAGCTGAGGAAAGACGACGCTGCAGGTGGTGAAGGTAGGACGAACGTTTAAATGACAGACCTGAAGCTTTTATACTTGTTGAAAATGATGTAAAGTAAAAATATTCTCACACAGAAATGTTTTCCCAACTTCTTTTAACAAATAAAACTTCAAATGGGTGATGTAAACTCACATTTAAATCCGACAGAGTCAAAACTTTAAAGAGACGCGTGCATCACGGTGAACATCTGAAATACCGTTATATAACTTGCCTTAATTTTACTTGCCCAAATACAATGCAGCGCATAATTTTCAGGTTGTATTTGTAAAAAAAAAAATAAATAAAAAAATATGAAAACCATGCCTGTACTACTTTATGTTCAAGACAGAATACATAAAATGGCAGCAAAATATATTAAAGATTACAGTTGTAACATAATTCAGGAGGAATGAATACTTCTACAAAGCTCTGTGCAGCTTCTATTAGCTCTTTACCGAAAAGGAATAGTTACGTTTTTTGTGACAAAATAAAATGTAATGATTACCAAACTACTTCAGAGCCAAGAGCGTCGCTATTATTCACCCGATTTGGAAGTAGTTAACACAGGAGGCAATTAAATTTCTTTTTAACACAAATCACTGTGTGGTTCACACATAGCTGTGTTTGTCTTGGAGTGAAACGATGCAACTTGCACATCTTTTAAACTTGTGTTATCATACAGGTGTATGATTACCATGAATAGGTCTCCTCGCCACTTCTTTTTTCCAGTTCTTACTTCAGTTTCACACAGTAGCGGCATTAAACACTTGCGTGTTTATCGATACAAATAAAGTGCAATCCGTGGTCTCGGAGTTTCAGTATCTGATATAAAGACAATTTCAACATGAGACTAATTTACCCATCGACTTCATTTCCTGCCAAAGTAAAATTTATAGCTCATTACCCAACATGGGTCAATAGAAAACTCGATGCCCAGCTACGCCCTTCAGCACGTGTAATCCATGTGTGCATATGGTACAAAGTTATAATAATAAAAAAAAAAGCTTTCAGTTCCACACCAAAGGCCAAACTCTTTTCTTTGTTCCGGTTTTCTCCAATTGTCCTCCAAGGTTACCGTTTCACCAAAATCAGTTTGTTCCTCCTGCTTTAATATTTAACCGTTTTAGGTGTAAAGATCACATTAAAAAGCTAGCCAATTAAAAACACTGCAGTGTGTTGTAAAAGTATTCATAGCCATTGAGCTTATTCTCATTTTGTCAAGTTAAATAAAACCACAAATTTATTGGAATTTTATAGATTTTTATTTACACACGGTTCAGCTGCGTGATATTTAATCTCATAAATCCAGGATTTTTTTTTTTCTTTTTTGAAGGCTTTAGGGGTTTGGAGAACATTATTGCACAAACAAACCACAGAGAGGATGGAGAGAAAGTTGAGAAGAAGCTTAAAGCAATTTAAATTATAAAACAAAATTTCAACCTTTTCATGGAGCTCTGTTTATTCCAGCATATGAAAATGCAAACTTGCATTTCAACTGACTAACCGCACAACTATCAGACGACCACTACAAATCTTGCCTTCATGAAAATCTGGCAAGAATGACGACATCATTAAAGTAGGTCTGTGCAATTTTAGGAAAGAAACAGATTAAAATATAATTGCTGAATATTGAAATTGAGTTATTTATTCCTTTTGTACTATTGCATGCATTAATATTACGATGATGACTGCAGTTGGAGATGCTGTGCAGGTGCAAAAAAAAAAAAAAACTACAAGTCCTGTGTGCAGTTTGTCAAAACCCATGTAAGAAACATATCACAAATGTGCAATGATCAAAACATCCGTCTTTGGTCTACGTGCTTTCTGTGACAAAGAACTAAAACTTCACATCAGCATGAATGCAAAACCCCGCGATGAAGTCATGATGTTTTGAGGAGCGTGGAAGTTGTTCGGAGAGGAAAAAAATAAAATACAGGGAATTCCTGAAGAATAAAAGATGCTGCAGGAAACTTGGGTGGATTTAATCCTTCAAGTTTATAGCTACTGCACTGATAAAAGTGCAGTAGCTATAAACATTCAGCCTGTGTAAGAATGCATCATGTCAGAATAACCCAAAGTCCAGATCAAAATACAATCCAGAAGCTGTGGCAAGTGCCAACGATGGATGTTTACGGATACAGTCAATAAAACCTGACAAAATCTGAGCCTTTTTTGCAAAAAAGGGGGCAAATATTTCACACTCATGATGTGCAAAGCTGATAAACATAGCCTGAAGCACTTGCAGCAATAGTTGCAAAAAATAGAAACGGGTGGTTCTACAAAACAATGCATCATGTGGGCTGAATACCAACAATCTAAAAATATGGAAAGTTGAGCATTATTTTCCTTCCACTTCGCAAAATATGTTCACACTTTTCATTGTTTAGAAATACAAAATGCCAAAACACACCGATAAACAGATTTGTCCAAGTTATTCCTTGGTGTCATGATTGCAGAAAGCTACTGGAGGGGTTCATCATTTTTTCAAAGCTTTGCTCCTTTTAATCATTCACTCAGTAATGTCGTGCATGCTGGCCAATAAATAACCAGCAGCGACTCTAAACAGTCAGACAACAGGGTGGCGAGAATATTCCCGAGATTTTAATGATTAACTCCCTGCCATCTGCCTGAATCTCCAGGCTTTTACACAAAACATCATCTCACCACATGCCGTTTTACCTCAAAACATTCTGTGTTTTAATAAAACCGTGTCCACTAACCAACAATGACTTTTATTTTTCTAATCTCCCTCCTCGATTTTCTTTTTAATCTCCACACGTCACCACCTGCCTCGTTTCTCAAAAAAAAAAAAAACGATGCTGGGAAGCTTTCTGATCGATTTTTACGTTCTTTGTTTGAAGCGAGCTGCAACCACGTTTACTCGCATTTTAAAAACAAAAACCTAATGGGATTCAAAGGATGACAAACCTTCAAAAAACCAATGTGATAAAGATATGAAAATCAGAATTAAAAGCAAAAAAAAAGATATTACAAAAGGCATCAGGGTGAACTTGGCCTCCTCAAAATTAATTTCATATCACGCCATTTAAAAGTCCTATTGATGATTTCCTCAAGGAGAAAGCTGAGGCAGAAGTTATCTCTCCAGTCCTGCCTGTCAGCACGCTTACATAAGAGCCACTGATAAGCCTTGATATCAAGCAAGCTTGGAAGAAGAATCATTAGCTCTTCCAGATTACATTGCCAGAAAAAAAAAAAAAAAGGCTTTGTCGGAGAGTTGCTCTCTCCGACAGCCGTTCAGCACTATCACTTTTATCTCTTTTCATTAATCTGTGTTTTTAAAAACTGTTTATCTACACTCCAGGTCCCCTCAGCAGCCACTGATAAAAGCTGACAACGCTGCTTCCCCGGGGGTTAAAATAACCAAACAAATATCATCTGGCCACCAGCAGGACGTAGCGACGGTCTGTGTGGCCTGAAGCCGCAGCCAGCAGCTGATTAGGCTGGATTAACATCCATCTCTGACCTTCGTGCAGATTCGTCGCAAAACTAATTTATTACGGCCCTGCTGAAACATTAAGCAAACCGGAGTAAACAGTTCATTTATTGAGTGTTTAAATCTTCATTTTCACCGTCTGTGGAGCCCAGAAACTGTATCTGGCGGCTCAAAATAGCTTAAGCGTTGTCACATCACAGGTGCAGCGCCACAGACTAAAAACGCATTAATGAAACGTCACGGCGGTCTGAGCGACGGGCAATAATTTCTGGTGTATTGTGGGAAAGTCCTTCAGCTCAAACCCGAGATGAAGTGAGGAGACGTTAAAATATTGAAGCCGCCTCTAGTGATTACACACCAGGGCTGTGTAATCACTCAACCTGAGGTAGGTCTCGGTGAAACTCAATCACGGGACAGCTGCAACCTTTTCCACAGACGGCAGACAGGAGCCCAGGCTGAGGTGTATTTTCTGGACCACTTCTTAAAATTGAAGTGATGTACTAACATTTTCCTTTCCCACCGAGACACGAGAGACATTTAGGCATGTAATCCGGACAACTTAACAGCAGCAGTCGGTGTCGAAGGCTGATTTGTTTGATTGGCCAATTATTTCTTTGGCACTTAACACCGAATTATGTTTTTGTCTCTCCAAAGGTCCTGTGCGTGTGTGTGTGTGTGTGTGTGTGTGTGTGTGGTCTGCAAAAACTGCTGCACATTTGGACAAGGCTTAATTGTGGCAGCTTGATCTCTATTACAAGAGAGAATGCTTTAGCTTATTAAAAATTTATAAAATTGCCAGCGTGTACCGATTTTCCACATAGCACTTTCCATCTGTGTATTATTTGCAATTATTTCATACATTAGCCTGGTTTTCTTCCTGCTCTTTTACTTCGATAGAAAGTATTTATTTGTCTGTGAGTGTGATCTGCGTTTTTCGGGCATTAACTTTATATACCCTTAGTTTTCCTTGGCAATAGAAAGTCCACCTGGCTCAGTGTTTCTGTGTTTAGCGGAGTCATTGATGCGTCCCTTACATTCAAGGTTCTGCTGGTGGTTTCTCCCTGTAATAAGCGCCGCAAAAATGACTAAGTCCTTCTGGTTTCCCCCACTCAGATCAAAGTTCTGATTTCCTACTCGAACTGAACACAACATGTGAGCCAGCATCAAAAACCTACCACAATTTGTCATTTTTTAAAATTGGTGAAATCAGTTGTAAATACTAGTTGAATAGATGGAGACCCTTTTTTTTTTTTTTTACACCAAGGTTTGGCTTGTTTTCTTTGATAACCCTCCGAAAGTAATTTCGCAGCACAGCTGGCTTTTTTCCACCGAGGAACGAAAACTTCCTGATCAGAAAAGAAATCAAATAAGAGCCGAAAGTGCGGTGGAGAAAATAAAACTGATTTGCAGAGGGTGGGGGAACAATTTACTTTACATGGTGCCTGCTGTAAGAGCGCCACCCCAAGCTGAAGAGAAAGAGCCTCGTGGAGATCTGGAAGGCAACGCTGTGCAGAATGCTAATGCAAACGAGCCTATTCTGTGAGCAAACCTGCGGCTCTTCAATTTAAAGCTTCTCCAGATGCGTGGCCAAGTGTCAGTGGCAGTCCAATGAATCCTGAGTGGCTGCTTTGTGGGCTTATGAGGACGGTTAATAGTTTAATTCGTTCCCAAAACCATGTGGGAGGCATTGCCAGTTTCCTGGCTCTGTGCTAAACAGAGAAAAGGCTCCAGCTAAGCCTTCTGACCTCGCCGGGTGGAAAATCAACTCGTGCCAAATCGGTGGGCAATCTTCAGCCCACACCGTGTGCTCAGATAATGCTCCAGAGGTGCTTCTGGACGTATGAACGCACTCAGATCTGACCGCTTTCACAATTTTCTGATCGTTTTCTTTCCGACTACCTTTATAAACACGAATAGAGCAAATAACGCGACAGTAATTGGCTTTATGACAATCCATTTTCATCCCATCTACAGCACCTTTATACCCCCACAGTGACAAGTCCATTAATGGAGGCAATATCACCCTCGTGAAAGAGCATACCTTCTGGCTAAAACGTTTTCCCGTTTTCCGAGCCTCTTATGTTTCTCCTGACAGGCATTCCTCTGGTAGTTTTGCACACGCCTGCAAATCTGCAGGTTCGACGCATTACCGCAGCAAAACTTCGCAGAAAATGTCAAGCAGCCCCTCGTCGGAGGGATCACAAGCGTCTCGTTAGGTCATCAACACAAAAATGGAGCAGGATGCGTCGACAGCATGAATAAATTCTTTGTATGTGCGAGCGCTCGGATGCTCTAAAGTGGACCGTTGGTGCCAAGCTGTTACGAAATACTCCTCCCAGGCTGAAGCTGTAGTTATTTATACAGACATATCAGTTAAGTAGGTCAACATTTAGATAAAAGAGCGTTCCTTTCTCTCTTTATTTTTGCTGATCTGACACGATCTAATGTGATTTGGTTTGATTCTGAGCCATTTGAGATAATTCAGCAACACTTAGCTGCCCCTATTTCCAGCTCATGAGGTAAAGAGGCTGGAATTCAGCAAGGACTATTTATGAAAACTTGCATCTGTGGCACCTCAAAATAAGGCACATGTGTGATTTAACAGAACACAATCAGTTCTGTGTTTCACAGTGATTCAGTGTTGCAAGACAAATCAACTTGGCCTACATTTTGTGTTCTTGCTGCAAAGAGAAGATTTGAGTCGCTGCCAAAAATATGAAAATCCTTCATCTCATCCTGCCAATACAGCAGAGAGCGAGGAGATTTATAAATATAATGCATATATGAATAAAATCTCACTTCTCTACTCTTGCGTTTTCTCATTTGAAGCAGCTTGGAGGAGACGCGGTTTTGAAAAGATAGTCCGCTGCAAAAAATGTATAATAATCCTGCAACGAGTTGGACCGCTGGCGTCATCTGCTAAAATTTTTATCCAGTTACTGCTTTGTCTGGATTTTCAATTTAGTCCAACCTTTTCTCCATCGAGCACACTCGCTCTTTTTTTTTTTTTTCTAAAAAAACAGATGAGCACTCTCGTCCATCCAGAGAACAATTAATCCCGATTTAAAACCTGTCCGTCAGTCGCATTTCCCTGAAGGGGGGAAGAAGGAAACACCATCTGGCGGCACAACTGCTGGATATTAATTAAAGCTGTCAAACTTAAGCGCATTCTTAATACTTCATGTCTATCACTTCATTTAACACACACATTTGTCAAAGGAATGGTGGTGTAGGTAGGGCATTCAATGACAACGTGTCTGCTTACGGACAAGCCGAGGAAATCGCAGTCTGAATTGGTGAACAGGAGTCCTCAAAGTGAGGATGTTATTATATCCATTTATGGAAATAAGACTAAGGCAAAATTACAGAAACTCTTTCTTTTAAACAAAGGTGACGATCATTTATTGTGTATATTCATTATACGGAGGGCGATCTATTGGGCGATATATTTCAAGTGTTGATTACTATTAATACGCCTTACAGCAAATTAAGAACTCAAAGTGCATTTTTGCACAAGTTTTTAACATTAGCCATTAAAAATAATAAACACTTAATGCAGACATGTTGGCATGCTGAGATGTATGGCAATTTACTGCCAAGTATGTACACTCAGTCTTGAGTCAATTACATTTTTTATTCCATTTCCTTCCACTTAACTTTTGAATAACACTCTGGTGCAACATTTCTGTTTAGCAACAACCTTTCGTGGCTTATGCGCCTCGTTTTGGGTGTTAATGGCCGACAAGTCAGCAGCCGTACACACGAGTGATTATGTCATAACATATTTTAAACAGATTTATGTCTTTAGAAATACTTTATACAGGCCAAACGTTTTGGGGGTTTTCAGTAACTGTAAACAACAATAATCTAAATTCACACTTGAGATATTTCATTCCGAGTGTAATGAAGCCCCTGCTGATGACCGGTTAACTGACTGCTGGAGATGAGCACCAGATTTAAACCATTAAAGATACGAGTTACGCTTTTTGAGCGACAGAAGTAAATTAACTTCTCAATTATATTTAAATGCATTAGGATGCCACAATACTTGAGCTGTTCATTCGTGGGCATTTTCAAAATATTCTCAACTTCTCCCTCTCTTGTGAAGTTTGTTACTTGGCGCTAACCTTGCAAATATTTGTAGCAAAATCTCCAAGCACAACAAAAGGAGCATGTGATATCGCCAGTGATCTTTGATACTGACCACAAAAGCACTTTCCTTAAATGAAAAATAAACCAGGAAGAAACATTATTCTGTCATGAAGTTTTATGTTCAACTTTAATTCTAAATTGTGTTCAATCAAATAGGAAATGGCTAAGTTTAATACAGCTCTGACACAGACGATCAGTTGACCTTATTTATTTAGTTTTACAAGCAGCCCATCTTATTAACGAAGCTGAACGCCGTCCTATAAGACAGTATTTATGTCCAACCACAACCATTACCCTGAAAATGAGCAATAAATTTGCCACTTGGGTGCATTAAATGCCACCTTCCTCGTGCCTAAAGAGCGAGTGGCTGGTGAATCAAATAAAACCGCTGGGAGCTGTCCCTGGGTGACAAAATAACTCCCGACATCTATTAGTTCAACTAAAGCGTTTATACTCTTAAGAGGCTCAGGGACGAGTGGACTGACACGGTGGCACCTCACTCAATACAGGAGGCCGGCTTTAGGTACAGTGGCATGAGAGGAAGGAAGAAGGAAAAAAAAAAGGGATAAAGAAAGATTTACTGATTAGAGAAGAGGACCTGAGTAGGGCCATGTGACATGAAATCAGGTATTTTATCAGCTGTTTTCACTCTGTTGGCTCCTTCCATTTGCCTTCATCTTTAATTTATAGATTCTTTCATTTGTATGGTTGTCACTCACCTTTGATATATTGCTGGATCTGCTAGCTGAATGACCTAGAGGCTTTTCATTCTGTAGAAAAAAAAGAAGAAGAAGGAGAAAAGCATTTTAGTGAGCAAATAAAACCACATTAAAAACAAAATGAAGAATAAATGCCGGTCAGCATGCACTTTTTTTTTTTCCTGCACTGAGAACACGCATCACATTACCATATGAAGCACATTTTATTTCTAATGAAAAGTGCTGCTAAAGGAACAGCCTTCATACATCAGACGCATCGCATTTTATAGAGTGAATAACGGAGGACTGATTCAAGATGCATCAATCAAAGCTCAGAGTTCCACTGAATCTCGGTTGCTTGGCGTCTTAAGTCCGCAAATCAACTTATTAAGCCACGAGACCAAAGGACGCCAATTTCGTAACGTATCGTCCAAACTCCGAATCAAATGGTGTCGTACTATTTGCATCATTATCCAGGAAGCAGAACAAGTAAATTCTTCCAAAGCTGTCAAGATGCGTTACGAAGCTTTACCGATTCCCACTCTGTGTCCTCAGCTTGCATCAGAGGCTGGGATAAACAGCTGCTGGCGTGTCCCGATTCATTCAGGATCGGCAGTGAGGGCGGGCATGATTTCTTAATCAGTAATCAATCATAGTTGCGTAATGCGGAGCTCACATCAAAATTGACTGGACACGTGAACGAGCATGCAAGAAGAGCTTGGCTGAGAGAAATTACCACCGTAGGAGCATTTTCTCAACATTACCACGTTAGGTGTGGGTTAATTAAAGTGTTAAAGGGGTAAAAATCTGCTCTTCTATGCTTTCCACTCACTGAACTCCTCAATAACTCAATATTCCACACATTAGTAGCACAGACGGTTACTAAAAACTGATCACTGCTTATTTTCCCCACTATAAAATTCCTTCAAGATTTGAACATTGCATTAATATTTAGCTTGGGTTCAGTCTAGAGCATTTCCTTGAATTAATAATGCTGCACTTGCAGTAACAATAAAAGAACCGCCACCAATTAGATGAATTACATCCATCAGCATTACAAATCATGTCTAAAACCCAACCTCGCTGTCTTATTTGCAGCAGGCGTCCTTTATATTGGATAAAGCCGTCACTGATACATCCCAGCAAGTGCAGGTGGAAATCTGATCCATGAGCTAGGCTGCACTATTCCTGGCAGGGAGTGTAAAGTGTAAGATGAGCTTAGGCCCAAGGCTAATGTTCAAATTTATCGCCAAATACACCTAATGATGAATTATATGCTACAGCATTTAATCGGATATGTTTGTCAAATTTAGAGGAGTCAAGCAGATTACTAAAAAAGGTGTTTACGTACAATGAAATGGTTGACAACACTGCAGCTGTATATAGGGAAAATTAAATTTTTTCTTAGGTAAACAATTAAGTTCAATATTCTGCCATGAGTTTTGAAGCAACAGGAGTGTGCGATGGTGCATTTGTCTTCACAACACCTCAGACCTGAATCTTTTTACACAAGACAGAGAATAAACACTGGAAAGATAAACATTGCTTGTAAAGTCTCTGGTGAAATCTCCTTCTCCATACTTTGTCTGAAAATGTTCCCATGTCCTAAAACGGACTAAGAACCACTGCATGTTCCTGCTCTCTCAACAAAAGCTGGAGTTTCGCCCTGCTTGGTTCCTCTTTATGGCATTTATTGGTAAATACATTGATTTCTATTACACCACATGTTTACGTGGAAATACTGGAAATGATTAAATACAAAACATGTCTTTCATGTTATGTGATGGCAGCAGATTCGCTTTATATAGTGGTAAAAAGTCTTTGCTCAGATGGGAAGCCGGTGTCTACATACTCAAAATGTACAAGCATAGTTGCCATGGCAATAGCATGTCTGAACTTTCTCCATCCTTCAACTCAAATGCAAGAAACCATAATTACTTTCAACTCTATGCAAGAGTACATGTAAACACTGAATAGTAACACTCAATTAATCCAAACAGGCATTCATTTTCGACCATTAAAACGACGAGCAAACAGAAATCTGGCCTCGCTGGGAGAAAAAGGGCGCTCGATTTGTGGTGAGTAGGTCGACTTTGGCTAAACAAGAAATCCATCATATTCCCCAGTGACCTTTAATTTTCTCACACTCCTCTCATCAGAACAGAAAATGTCTCCAATATCTAAGGAGCTCTTGGAAGTATTAGAATCAATACAATTTACTCCACTAAAAATGTCACCTGCATGCATGAAACTTAAACTGTTTTTTTTTTGTTTTTTTTTAAATCATTGTTTTCTGATGTGCCTTAGTCAGGAGGTAGACTGAGGACAGATGTTAGGTTAAACATTATTTTTTTGTTAGCTTTTAGCATTGTGAAAAATATGACATATTCTTCCTCATGTATTCTAATGCTGGTCCAATCTACCTCAAAGTCAACAAATTTGATTTGAATTCGCCCAATCTAAAACAAAACCTGTTACAAAGCACAACTTCTGGTTCGCTAATGTCCTCTGGAGAATAAATCTGCTCCGACATGTTTTCTTTTTTGCCTGTACTTGCGAATTGCATGACTCTACTCTGTTTCATTGTCTTCCCTTTGTCAGTGGGGTCCATTTCATTTCCACAAGATGGCAAGTGAGGCTCTACCAAGGGTACAATTTGTTCAGAAAAATCAATGACTAAACTTGACACGGAATTCAGTTTCCCAAGGTATGGCGATCAAACCTTGAAAAGCACAACGGAAATATACACAACAGTAATGAAACTTGGCCTTAATCCGGTTTTCTCTGTCAAATGTGAAGCAGCAAGGGAATATGCAAAGGTAAAGGTGAAATAACAAGGCCACAAGTGCAACGCTGTTGTAGACAGTAAATGATTAGAGGAGATTTTGTTTACTTTATCATTGCACACGCTATAAGCAAGCAGCCATATTGGACATTGGAGTCAAGGTTGGTGAGCGCTGATTTTCCCAGATAGACCCTCATACCGAGTCTGGCTCTGCTGGAGGTTTCCCCCTATTAAAAGTCTGTTTTTTCTGTCCACAGTCACCCCATGCTTGACCAGGATGAGAGATTACTGCAAAGTCAATAACTTGATATAATTGGAGCAACTGGCATTGTACAATAATTTGACTGTAAAGCACTTTAATCGTGATGCAATCGTTTCACCTGAAAGTTACCACATCATTAGAATGAACTGGATCGATTTGAACAATTTGGACGGGTTTGGATTTCATACAACTGGAAATGTGTGAGACCAGTTATCAGTGTTGATTTGACATGTGTTGTAATTTGGCGCTTTATGAATTAAATGAAACAGAATTAAAGGTTTAGTGTGAACATTACTTTATTGTCAGAAGTCTGAACATGTTTGTGCAATATGAAGACTATAAACATCAGATTGTAAAAAACTGACTAAAATGTCGACAAAAATCAAAGAGATGTTAGAATTTAAATTAAAGAAAGCCATCTATTTTAATAAATGAATTTAGATCCAGAGAAGGAAATCCTGCAACTGCTTATCGCTGACTTCCTGTGATTTCCTGGGAATTACAGCCAGTAAGGCTGTTAACAGTAGGAACAAACATCTACAACCAGATTTTTGTACCAGAAAATCAACTATTTTCTAAAATAAATTTCATAAAGAAAATAAGAATTAATCAAGTATATTTGTATAGCACATTTCAGCAACAAGTCAGTTCAAAGTGCTTAACAATATGAGAACAAAAGAATTAGACAAAATAATCTAATAAAAAAAAATGAACAAACAGGAAGAACAGCTCCTGAAACACCCAAGACCTGACGTTTTATTTATATAAAAACAGTGTTATCGCTCATGTCGACACTGCCGTTGTGTTTTCTATTGATGCTGTTTTTCTAGACTGAATCTTTCCTGAGTGTCCCATCCCATAGAGGGACGAGCCCAGACTTGTTGAATGTTGTCTCCACACTTGAGCAAGTGGCCTAGATGGGAAGAGTCACAGAAAGTCATAATCATTTTTGCTGTAAATAAGCAGCTACTCCTCATTTGTAGCTGCAGTGCAATGAAAGCTTCCACCAGTGAACCAACCCTCCTCTCCCTCCCCCCAGTCCTCCTAAGCCACATTGAAATTATGTGATGTGTAGTAAACAAAGTATTAACATCACAACAAGCTTCCAAGCTTGGAGGAAAAGCACCAATAGAGACGTAACTCGGTGAGCTCTCTGCTTCTGCTGCTTTAAAACAACAGCAAAGGGTTAAAAGAGTGAGAAAGTAGTCTTGTTAAAATTGCCTCAATCCCAACTGAAAATTACGTTCAGCGGCGATGTCTACACGCTGCGTCTACCGAGTCCTAGCAGACATTTATAACAACCATCTTGTTTTCCAGGCGGAGAGATGTTTTGTGGCATTTCCTCGGAAAGCCTAATAAGATGAAGAGCGAGGGGGACAAATATACCACTTTTTTTTTCTATAAAGAGATCTAGTCTTTACGCTTATCCGACGAGAAGCTTCATTATCTACAATTTCAACTTGGACAGCTGGAACACGTAAGATGCCTAATAGCATGATGTCTTTATGCGAGCAGCAGTTTGCTAAACTGACAAACTGCAGACTGTAAACACGAGTGGGTACGAATAGAAAATAAAGCCCAACAGCAAACCGTTCAGGTCAGATACTCTGCATTATACTATAATGCAAATATTTATAGGACTTTGACTGGGCCATTTTCACTCGTAATAATGCTTCTTCGACCATTGCCTTTGGACAGGAGCTGTGACTGCATGTTCAGGCTCATTACTCTGGAGGCTGGATGTTGAGCTTCTCCACCGGTCTGAAGTAATTTACCCCTTCTAGCAGTTTCTCTTCCCCACAGCATGATGCTGCCACCACCATATTTCACAGGAGTTAAATTTTGGTCTTAGCTAATGCTCAGACTTTCTTTCACAAATGCATGAAATGGTGAATGTGGAAAAACATCAAGTTTCAAATCCAGCCACAGATTTTTGGTCTAATGCAGGGCCAGACTTGGACTGTGCCACTAACACATGCACAGGCAGTCCTGGCTGTATTTCCAGCATCATCCAGCTGGAAGGTGAACCTCTGCCCATGACTTAAGTCATTTGTTGCATATTTAATTGAAAATGTTAAAAAAATATCCTCCTCTTGGAGACATGAAAGCTAAAAGACTGAAAGTTTTGTTTTGCTGTGACCTAGAACAATGTTTTCAAACCTAAAATAAGCCAAAATCAATATGTGACAGCCGAATAGGGAGGAAAATAAACCACACAAATTTGAAAGTTGGCTCCAAATGATTAATTATATAATGGCAATTTGCCTTTCAGAGTGTCCTAATGAAACCATCATGAAGGCTTGTGAGCTGTGACTAAATATGCCATCAAAGTATTTCCTGCTGTGCTTGTTTTAGATGACACGCAACCGCCATCATCACTTCCCCTCCAGGCAGTGAAACCAACGCATCTACTTTACTTCCAGTGAAATCAGCCGTTTGGTTTTGAAAACTGACATTATTCTGATAGGGGAAACCGGGTAAAGCTTATGATTTGTACCAGACTGTACTTAGCATCTGATCTTTCTGTCCAACACAAATCTAAAAATTAGGTCATCCCTTACCCCAACCCTCCACTTGCAAAGAAAATCTTCCCTAAACATGCAGCTTGCCATAAAAATACAGCTGACATGGACCAACATGCAGAGGTACGAGATATTCCAGCAAACGCAGCATTCATTGTTTCCTCCCCGAGCACGAGTGGCACATTCTGGCAAGCCACAATAAAGAGCACCTACAGGAGAGGAAGTGGGCCTTTTCTGTGGCTTTCTGTTTGCGCCGTTGTCCAGCGGTCACTTCAGGTGGAAATGCAGACTGGCTGCGAGTTTGCAGCCGAGCAGCAGAACAGAACCAGATGAGAAATCTCAACTATGCAGCGCAACGACGACCAGGGCCTGGCTGACCACAAACGTCTAAGACGAAATAAAACTTAAAAAAAACATTGCTGTGTCAGAGGATAAAGGCAACGGACTTCATAAGCTGCGAGTTTGTGATGTGCGGACAGAAGTAGAAATGAAACACATGCGCCAATGTGCTGGCTTTCTACAGAACAACTTGACTTCAGTTGAAAGAGCTTTTCTTCTCTGAAATGGCATTTTCCCTTAACAAATACAATCTGTAGCCCAAAAAGACATATACAGTGGGTATCATAAAACCACACCATCCTGAGATAAAGACAGATGTGGGTGAAAACATTTCTATACGAATAAGAAGGCCTACTTTATCCTCAACAGGATGTATCCTTGTGGCTTTCCCCATTTACCACCTTCTCCTCTTCCTCCTCTTCCCCCTCCTCCACACATTATCCCCTTCATCTTAGGAATAATTACATCAGTATGTCCAAACAGGATGTGGAAAAACAGAGACAGTGACCATCAGGTTGAGGTCAAAGCAGATACTTTACAGAAAGGCTCTTATGGACGCATTACCAAAAATTACTTCAGCAACCAATAAGAGTCACAGTGAGAGATCAGGAGCGAGTTTTCAGGGGGTTTACGGTACATAAAAGGAGAAGTGAGATACAAGAGAGACATGGGACGAGGGTAGATCTGCTCCACAAAAGGGAATAAATATGCAGAGATCTGAGGAAAGAGTTTTCAAAATCTGCAGTAAAGTCACATTTCCTCATTAGCACTGCAGTTAGTTTCAATCTCTCGTGTTATTTATGACTTGCATGAGAAAGTCAGACTACATATAATTAGTCCAGCACAGTACCGACTAATAGCTGCATCATTGTGATTAATGCTATTCTACCCAGTGATGAAATGATTCCTTCAGAGGCTCAAAGAAGCACAAACATAAAAATAGAAATCAGGAGGTCAAGTCAATAAGGACTCACTTCAAAGTAGGCAATTATTGCTTAATTTGGGCACATCCAAGAGTCATCTTTCACAACGATTGCACTGAATGCTTCAGTTGTGAGTCCTAAAAACAAGTATGCATGTATGATATAGGAAAATGACAATTGGGAAACATGCTGACCTTTGAGGTAAGTTAGAAACAATCAGCTGAACAACCACCAAAACCAAAGCTCAGTCAGTGTCTTGCGAAATAATTCATGCCTTGTGACATTTTTACATTTAGTTACATTACGGCCTTAAAACTACATAAATTTGATTAAGATTTTATGTGACCGACTACACTTTTACAATCTCATAGTGCACCGAGTTTGGGAAAAAAAAAAAAAACAAACAAAAAAAAACAACACCACAAAGATGATGTAGTGGTGCATCCAAACCTATGGAATAGGCAAGAAGATCACCATTTGGAAAAGCAAAAAAAACGAGACCGACTGACTCTGGAGAAGCTGCTAAGGTGGGAGAATCTCTGAAGAAGAAATTATTCACACACCCCACAAATCTGACCTTAATGAAATGCAATTCTGGAAAGAAGACCCATCTAGAGGACACAGCAAACTGTTGTAGACGACAAACTGGTCAAATGTGAGCAAAATGAAAATTTCTGGCCAACATGAAAGAGAATACTCCGACTGCACAGCTGCTCTAACAGCACTATTGTGAAACATAAGGGTGGGTGCCGGATGCTGTGGGAATGCTGTACAAACACAGAAACTGGTCAACACCGACAGGGAAATGGAGGAGGTAAACAAGACAATCCCTAGAGAAAACCGGTTTTATGCTGCAAAAGACTAGAGACTAAGACAAAGGTGGGGGACCTTTGGAACACCTTTGTACGTTCAGTGTCTCCCAGCAGACACTGAACATCTATTATTAATAGATAATAATGTCCCAATCAGAGTTCACATCTAAATCCAACTAAAAATCTAGGGCGATTATTCCCACACTTTTCTTTTGTCACCATGCTCTACATTGACGTTTGTCGTTTCAGGACTACAAAACGGAAAAGTTGGAAGTCATGGTAACTCCACCGTGCTCTCCTGCCCGGTGCCATCTCCTCTTCCTCGTCTGCTTCTGTCCAACAGCTTTAATCTCTGCCCCTGACATGTGACTTCCCTAATCCCCCCACCCCCCCCTCCAAACAGCTGCAGATTTGACACAAAGCTCTGCGATTTGGTTCATCAGCAGATGATGCGACATGCTAAGCTGTGCAGTGAGAGCCGCACAGTATTTTTACACGTCTGGCTGCTCCGTCACAGAGGTCGCTGGTTTTGACTGCAGCTGGAGCTCCAGCTTCCCTATGCGTTCTCATGTGAGCACAGTTCAATGCCAGGGCGGATGAGGAAGGAACAGACCGCTCTCCTACTGGGGGCAATTAGATTTTTGTGGGTTTCTCATGTTTTATGCTAGACTTCAGGCAACAAATCTGCAAACCCCCCACTCATTTGGAACAAAGGGCAGCAGCAAAGCAGGAAGTGGGTCAACCTTTCACACTGAAAAGGTGGCAGATGCTTCTCTGGACTGTACAAAACAACATGCATTAAAAATGTACATGAAGACAAAAAGATGAGTGGGAAAAAATGATGCACCTACACCAACACAAAGGAACAGATGCACCATCTTTCCTCACCTTGCCGCTCTTAATTAGCTCCTTTCTGCCATAGGTCGACATGAAATAAGAATAATAATGCATCTCAGAAGCATTATATCCACAGAGACTGAAGGCCTCACCATAACAACCAGTGAAGGGATATCACAATAAGCCTTCGCCTCCTTTCTACAGCTCGTCTTTTAATGAGGGAGGAAACAAACGAACAACAGTAGGAACAGGATCACTGACAAAGCAAAAGGAACCGCAATTTAAATATATATATGTACATACCTGAATCTTCATTTTCCAACAGGAATTCATTGCTGGATCTTCTAGTCACCTCACCCTCTCACTCACACACACACACACACACACACACACACACACCCACACACACTCTCTCTCACACCGACGAATGCAGATCAGGGGGGTTTACATGCCCCTTCTGTAAATCCTTGAGGTGAATCCAGATCGAAAAGGATTGAGTTCCAGTGAAAGCCAAGCCTTTACAAATACGGAAGTAAAGCTGCGGCGTCAGTAGTCACTGAGCAGAAACAAAGGCGGAGGCAAAGGTAGGAAGAGACGCAGCAGACAGACGCAGAACAAGCTGCTGCCCTACATTTTTTTTCTTTTCAAACACATAAATACTGATCTGCTGCTGCTGCTGCCTGTCCAGGCTTGTCTCCCCTTCAGCTGCAGAGAGGCACACACACGCACACACAGCATGCAAACAAGCACACCCCGTGTTTTGTTTTTTTTTGCTACTGTAATCTCATTGGCCGAGCCTCCACTTCCTCCAGCTGATCTTGATGGGAGCTGGGGAGGGGGAGGGGCATACTGCTGTTGAATCATTCAAGAGAGGGAGGAGGAGGTTTTAAATAGACCGTCTACTGAGCTGGACCTTAAAGAGCCTCTTGATAACCCTGATTAAGCTCGTCGCGTACCACCACACATATTAACACAGCCTGCCGCCCCATCAATCCCCCCCGGTGATTTAAGACAAAGGAGTCAGCCGCCTGAAAATGTGAAAAACTGCTAAGGATCCCCACCAATCACAGATCCCGTTACTCCCACCTCCACCAATCTCTAGCCTGCAAGGTGGAGCGGGGCTGACACGGGTGGCAATTCATTACACACATCTTCCTCACAGCTGTGCCCAAGGACGTAGCTAAGACAGTCTGATGCTGACACAGCAGGCCATTAAAGCCCAAGTCCACCAATAAACACACCAAGTCATCTTTTTTATATCGTCGTGAGTCACCAGATTGTTTCACAAGGTGAAGCCAATAAGGAACATGTCTACAAGAAAGAAAGAGAAAGATTTCCCCTGAAGAAACAAACCAAAAATGGGTACATTTCAGGTGATTAAACAAAGAATAAACGAGCTGAACACATTAAATCACCTAATTATTTCCTGTTTGGGTTACATTCTGTGCACACACAGATGCCAGACAACCTTATGTGACCCCTGAAACTCAACTTTGAAAACCTGTGGCTTAAGATTTATAGTTTAGTGACATTTCTGCAACCAAGAACACATTAAGCCTTAAACAGGTGTTGCACATACATAACTGTGCCCCAGTTTGTACGTTTTGTTTTTTTCAACTTCCATTTTTGACCCACATCAAATAATTTCTAACTTGCGATCAGTATTAACAGATAATACATCTGATAGAATATTTAATAATTTTTCTGAACTCTGATCTGGAACCACACAACATTCTGGGGAATGTAAGCAGATTTAACCTCAGAATTTTTCATGGCCAGCTAAGCTAGATTGGTGGCACCAATTGACTCATTTACTCTTTGGTTACCAAGCAACCAAATGTGTGCCTCCACATCGACTTTGAATGTAAACCAGACACGCCTGATGCTCAAAACGCATTTGGTGTGAACGCACCATCAGGGAAATCTCTAAAAATGTATAATTTTAAGTTAAAACTTTAACGCTCAATATGTCTCTGAGCTGTGAGCTTCGGAGGTTTAAAAGGTGCAGCATTACCTGAACATGGCAGATTATGACCCTAATCTCACTAAAATAACTATATATGACCTCCTTATGGTAGATATATTTTATTCGAGTCACATGACCCAATTTCTTCACAGTAGACTTTTAGTATATAGTGAAAAATCACTTTAAATCATGAATAGTCAAAACGGATACAGACAGTTCAGGAGACAGGTATGAATTGAAGTGAGGTTGGTTCACGCTGGAAGATTACTCCTTTTCTCTATCTTAATAAAGACATCTTGGATCCTTTCAATTGGATAATGAGATGAGTAACACTTCACTTTCATCGAGCTCTCTCAACAACTTTTGTCACAAAAAGCACAATTCCAGCAAATATGCTGGTGTGACGGAACTTATATGTTTTTGCATGGATTCAGAGAACTATAAAGTGGGTGTGCGACAGCGGAAGTGGTTTACGAAACTTACTGGAAATTCTGCACATTATTATGAAATGTCTTCAGTAGAAGGAAGTTTGAATTTTGAATCTTCAAATAAATATTAATTTCTCTGATGTTGTGGAGTCTGTCCAGAACTTCATTTAAAGGGTGGCTATTATGTCAAAAGTACTTTTTTGAGCTCTATATCATGCTACAATATTATTACCTCATCAAAAACATAGCTGGAGTCTGCTTTGAATCCGTCACGCATGTTTGAGAAATCCCAGAATCTCCCGTTGCAACCATTACAGCGGTGTTTTACCGCTTGCTTTCACAAAATGCGCCCAGCTCCTCCAGACTAGCGGCAGCAGCAATTAGCAAACAAGTGGTGAAACTGCAAGTCTGCTGAGTTCATCAGCATTTTTGTAACAACTGAAGGTAATATGCTTACCTGACAAGAAACCATGTTACCTAACTAGCCATAAAATGGCACTATGTGCTAAACAACAAAATACTGACACTTTAATACTTTTACAAGGCTCTGCATATAAAAGTTTTAGCAAACTAGATTCTTTCCTTTTTTCTTTTCTTGCTTGTGGCTTTATTTACAGTACATTATTGGACATGGGTAGAGAGAGAAGGTGGAAAGACATGCAGCAAAGGTCTCAAGGTCAGGAATAGAGTTCAGGACTGAAGCATGGAGGACTATAGTCTTTCTATTTGTGGAGCTGACTATACCGCCACACCAGGAGACGCACCAAACTAACTTTATTTTTCATTTAACCAATCTTCCACTCAACAAACAAGCCCAGTTGTCAACAAATGTGTTTGTGCTCGCACTTGCTCAAAGCCAAACATCCACAGAACCCGATATCTGATCACACATTTTCTCTTGCTTAATAGTGAATAAACCACAGGCTGCAGTTGGTGGATGAGTGCTGTGAAATTAAATTCAGGCAATAACTCGGATGCATGATGAGGCAACACCAAGCAAACGGGAGGGCTGATGATATCTCGTAGCCAAAAGGCTGCTGCAGCCAACTTCATTTAAAAACACCAGTTTCTGAAGATGAGGGGTATGCTTCAGATTCACAGCAGAAATGCCAACACCAGTGTCTGCAGCCTGAAAACAGTCAACAGGCTTTTTTTCAGACAAAAGTAAGGCGCAAAAAGAGAAGATTGTCAGCTGGTGACTCAGCTTGCTAACGACTATTTCGCTTGAAAAAACAAAAATGTTCTCTCAGAGCAGCAGAACAGTCAGAAGGGCCTTTTCACATGAAGATAATGGGAGAGTGGGATTATAGAGAAAAGCCTTTGTTGTTGTAGCATCAAAGTCAATAAACACAACACACTGGATCTATATTTACATGTGGCGTGATATGCAGTTCACAGACAGGCTGGAGGAGCTCCTTGTTGGTTCCCTGCCCTTGAGCAGCTCTTGCCGTTTAAGTACAAGTTTAAGATTTCCACGTTGACATGGTCATTCAACCTTCGACATTCTGAGGAACTAAAGAGCAACTACAGGAGTTACGGAGCTACGTGGAAGCGTGTGGTTGTAACATCATCTGGTATGACTCGCTTTCTGTCAGGCCATTGGGAAGAAGCACGCAACTGAAAACTGTTGGGAAAATTACACAAGTCCCTCAGTTTATACCTTGGAAAGCCGCTTTTAAATGTATGCATCTACTAGCTTGGCACATCTAACGACCGAAAAGTTTGACCATTTTTCTTTACATAACAGCGCAAGCCCCGTCAGGCTCACTGTGGCGCTTTTGTGAACATCCGTTTTAAAGGCTTGCTTTGCTCTGAACTTTGACAGGCCTTTCCAGCACATGAACACGCTTTAAATTCAAGCCGAGCTCATACAGACAGACTACTGTTGATTTTAGTCAAAGCCTTTTTGGCTTGAACGAAAATCTCTGGTTGCGAGTTTGAATTGATGGTCTGGAGTTGTTCATGGTGATAGATGCACCAACTACCAATCATGACCAGTGACGACCTAAGACAAATATCAAGGTGTGTGAGAAATTGTCGGTGAAAATGCTGGAGCCCAGCCTGCATCGCTTCCACAGCATCCTCCTTTCCCTCTTTTTAACTCTAATGATGAGAACATTACAACCCATAGTCCTACTCGTCCATTTGTTGTTTGATTAATATCTGATGTGTAGACGGGCATTGTTTATTGCGTAGCATGACAGGCATGACAGGAATTACTATTGTACTGATAAACATGTCTCATGTTTAGGTTTTGGAAATTGCACAGTGTGCGCCAGGCTTAAGCCATCCTGATGCGACACTGGTTGTATCCATTTGTGTCATTGTGGTGCTATAAGCAGAATCTCCTAAATAAAAGAGCAACTCACTTGTAGCCATGCATACACCTCTAACAAGCCTCCACTATCAAAATTCAATAATTGTCCTTGAATGACAGCCAATGAAACCTACAGACAAAGAGAACGTTTAAAAGACTTTAGTGAACAGATGATAAAAAATTATAATTTAAGTTGGTTGGCTCAAGTCAGTTGCATCATCCAAAAGCTTTCCTTCTTCAGGATTGCTCTGCGGATGTATTCAGGTTGATTTGAAGTCTTTGTTGTTCCTTTTTTTTAGCACAAATAATAATTAGCATGCAAGCCAAAGAGTTGCACAGAGCTCAGTGAACGTTAAACAGTTTAACTTCTTTCCAGCTTTCTCCCTGACCTGTCTGCTGTGGGCTTCCTGAAGCCGTTTGTTCATCAGTGTTTTCTAAAAAGCCACCGAGAAAAAAAACAAAAAACAAACAAACAAAAAAAAAAAAACAGCTGGATTTATACCAGAGATTAAATTGGCTCCATTTCCTTATTTGGTACCATATCTCTAATTTTATTTATGAATGCTACAGTAAACAGGCTTGAACTGAAATACATCTTTCTTTTTTTTTTTGTAAAAATGTGAACTGTGTATCATTTTTGACCCACGCCACATATATATATACTACTTTGTGTTGGTTGGTCCCATAAAAACCCAATAAAATACGCTGACATGTTACAACCACAAAATTCAAAGTGTAAAAGGTTAAAGGGATAAACATATAAATCTTGATATCACTGATTAAGAGGCAGTTGCTAGATTATGTAATAATAACTCCACCCAACACAATCACATTTGACAGTCTAAAATGTCCTTGCAAAACCAGAGCGAGCAGAAGAGAAGATGAAATGTTTTAGAGCTGGATGGAGGGTTTAACAGAGTTTTAGGATAAAATGAGGAGGGGCAGAGGAGCGTCTGACAGACTGATTTCTGTAAAGAGAGGAACGTGTCTGGTCTCCCGCTGGGCATGAAATTGAGCTGTAATAGCCTTTTCAGTTCATATTCAAATATAGTCATGCATACTGATAACTACAGCTCTATAGCTTGTATTACTACTGCATCAGTCAAATCTACCTCCAATTAAGCGAATGTGACAAAAGAAACGCGAATGAAAATAAGCAAATAAATAATAATGATTAAAAAAAAAAAATCACCAAAGAATAATTTGTTGCATGAATCGTGTCCAGTGATGTGATTTGGAGCTCTGCTTTTCTTCTATTCTGAGTCTCTGCTATTCACAGGACATAATCCAGAGTCTAAAATGAAGAGGCAAAAAACATTAAGTAGGCCATCACTGTAACAGCATGGCCTCAGCACAAAAGCATCGATTCATCATCCCGAAATAACAGCTTGCTGGCTGCATAGTAGCTTTATTGATTTCCAGCTACAACCCACTGCTCACTGCTCGCCGTTTCCTCCTCCTTTTCAATCCTGGCGCCCGATGCAGAACATCTATCTCGGACTGCGAAAGCCGACGGGGACAGCTGAAAGGGGGGCCCTGCTGAGAACGCACATGTGACCATCAGCAGGGTGGTCAGACAAAGGTGGAGGGGAACAAACTTTGTCCCCTTTTTGGGCTATTTCTGTTCGGGCTGCGAGGTCAGGCAGGGCGCAGAATGCTCTCGAGTTTTGCTCTGAATTTACAAAGCAAGCTTGTGACTTGCAGACTAGTTTCCTTTCCTCATGACACACAGGTGAACAGAAACTAAAAGCGCTTGAAGAAGTATTTATATGTCGCCGGTTCAACGTATTCTATCTAAATCAGATTATGAAACGGGAGGTTTTATGATGAGGTGGATTCCACTTATCAGCTCAGTAGAAAGAAACTTTCTACAGAACAACTACGAGTCATGAAAGCAGGAAATTTGGAAAAATGGAAAAGTGAACATATTGTTGAAAAAAAGAAAAAGCCAAAACCAAACTTTCTGACCATTAAAATGTTACATTTGTAAGAAACTAACACTACGCATCACTCTGATAGTTTTTCTGATCTTATAATGAAAAGTAGAAGTAGCAGCAGCTTGATGTCATGTTTTTCTGTAAGAGTTGATATGAATATACTAAATGCATGGAAATGCTGGGAAAAAAAATTAGAGGCACCTAACACTAAACAGCTAGATCTATAATGAAATATTAATGCAGTATCCATGCAGTAAGAGGGGACCAGTCAAAGTCCAGACATAAACCCAACAAAACATTTGTGGAAATAGATGCCAACTACATCCAATTTGACTGAACACGATCCATTTTGAAAAAGGAAATTGACAAAAATATCAGTTTCTAGATATACATAAAGCTGGTAGAGACTTGGTGGCTCAACATCAGCATTGACTCAAAGACGTTTAATAAGAAAACAACAAAAAATGTGTTACAAAAAAGGGGAATAACACAAATGCTTTTCAGAGTTTGTTTGTAGCTCATTCTGAAGGCATGTATCCCATTTTGTATCGGTCAACCAAATAAAACCCTAAATGAAATACGGCACTGTTTGTGGTTGTGACGTGAAAAGAAGGTGCAAATGTTCACGCGTGTGAAAACCTTTGCAAGACACTGAAGAAAGAAAAAAAAAATTAGCTTACTTTTATACATATATATAGAAAGAGAATTGTTAAAAATGAATAGAGAGGTCCGTATGACACAAAGTATAGCAGAAATCACTAAATTATTGATAAAACTAAATTGAGGAAAAAAAGAAAAGGTACTGTGATTCAATAACATGGCAAATGAAAGGTTATATTACTTAAGGGTTAAATACAGTACAGTAGATTTAAAGTTTTAAAACTTATTTAGCTTGTTCCTCATTAATGAATAAATGTGATATTATAATTTATTTTTTTAATTTAAAAAAAAAAGAAGGATGTCATGAAAACAATGAAAAATCTAGCAAGTTTATAAAATAACAGTGGGTTAAAAAAAAAAAAACCTGATCAATAAAATGAATACAATAAAACTTTCCCACATAAGTCATTTTTGTGTAAACTCTTAGATATCCATTAGCTGCTTTTGCTGTTTTTAAATTAATCTTTATTTTTAACCGTCTGATGTCAGTCTGCCAAAAATAAAAAATGCACAATTTGTCTCTAATGTAAGGTTCTCACGTCACTGGTGACGCCCGTCACTGGCTTCCTGACAGCAGATTTTTATGACCAGGCACACAAAGGTCTAGCTCACTAATCAACAGCCTACTGTGTGGGACAGAGCAGAACACATTGTTCTTTATAGGAATATGATAAACAAGGCTGCGGTGTTGTAGCAGCTGCTCTACATTGGAGACTAAGTGTGAAAAACAACGCAGCCATTAAAAATGAGCAAAACATTAAAATATGAACATGTGTGTATTTTCTAAGATTACTAGATCTGACTGCAAGCTGTGATGGTGCAACAGAGCTCCTTATGATCACAATTATTGCACTCTGTTCATATTCAGCTACCCTGCAAAATATCTCATTAATACATATGTATATTTTATGGTGATTAAAGCTTCAGAGTCAGAGACGGACCCACATCATGACAACACCTCTGCTCTGCTTCATTTGATTATTTTTTCCCCCCTCAAACAAATAGTCATCTGAACTCGAGCTGCTCTCTCTCTTAGGACTGCAGTCGCCTTCTCCATCACTGTTGAATGCGACTGACATGATTTTACCATAAATTTCTGCCTGTGAGGTTCTTCTTCACCTCACGTTATGCCTCTGCAGTCACTCTGAGTCATACTGATGATTGCTAAAACTATCTGAGGTGTACTAGTAATTATTTCTGGTAATTCAACAATTTTGGATCCTAAATCTACCCAGTGCCTTTCCGCAGCGCGTGACTCACAGTTTACTTGTCTGCTGTGAGTGGACAAAATACATCAGCGCTAACACGCACACCTCTCGCTCTGCCGAATCAATATGACTCCCCAGTTTGATTTGTGCATTCATTCATGACCACATGTCGGATGAAAATCTGTTGAAATTTCAAACCAAAGGGATTTGGGAATGCAATTTTTTTCCAGCATATATAAACAGCTAAGTATTGTTTGCCAGCATCTATATTTTATCAAGACTTAAAAAAAACAAACAAGAGACTAAAAGCTCCTGCGGCATTTATGCTCTATCAGTATTCAACATCAAACACCTAAGGCAAGTGATGCTTTTAAGATGAGATAAGTTATAGGTACATAATCGTCATATAGCGCAAATTTAATTTTAATTCCTTCTCACATTACAATGCAGGGCGGCAAACTTCATTAATTCTGCACAATATGCAAGCAAATGAGTGCGTCTGAGGTGAGTCATTAGCGGCTATTGGGATGCAGACGGCAGCACGGAGCATCTACGGCAGAGCTTATCATGCTTCACAGTCTCGACCCGGCTGACCTCGTGTCTCCAGGATCAAACAATTACTGTGAACAGGTTAGGAAGGGAAAAAGTGAGTGAGCAACCCTGCAAAGATTAAACAAAGTGGCCACTAATGAACAATTTCTCACCGCAGCATTGATGCACCTTGAACTAACGTAATGTTTTATGTTAAAAGTGCAAACCGATTTTGATTTTGTGTGAAATGTCAACGCAGCTGAAGTGGAAGGACACAATTTTCACAATTTTTTGTTTTACAAATAAACATCTTAATGGTGTTGCATGCATTACAGAGTGCGTTTCTGCCACTTCACTTTGGCCGTGTGTAACATTTAAACTTTCCTCTAGGTTATGCCCTGCTTTATATATTGACTTTAACGGAAGCAGTAATGGAACAATGTAACACAGATGCAGGGAAAAATAAACTAAACATGGCCCGATATGTGCTTTACTTAAATCTGTATTTGATTGGACCAGTTAGTCCTCTAAAGCACTGCGAGAAGAAATTTGTTGTGCAATTAATAATCATTGTTTTTATTCATCTGTAGATATTCAGTCTACAAATAAGCAGACAGAGTTTTTAAAAAGCTGTTTCTCCGAACCAAAGATTCCTATTTATGTGGACAAATCCAACATAAAATGTTTTATGCAAAATTTCTGATTTACTAGGGAAAGCCTAAATTACACACACCTACCAAGTGACTTCTGGTGGCAGCTCAATGCAACGAATAATATTTGGGTGTATTGGAAAAAAAGTGAAAGAGATTCATGCCACACTATTCAGGTTTTATTCGTAAAAAACCTGAATAATGTGCCGACATCTGTTCCTGAGGACCAGGACTGAGAAACTCTATCATATAAAATCACATTTCAAACACATTGATGTTTATGGTTATAATGTGATGAAGTGTTAAAATATTACATGCATAATGAAAACTTTTGCAATCATCGCTGTTTGTATCTTTTTTTTTCCTTTTTTTTTTTTTTTTTTACCGATCAGGCTGCAGGCAAAGGCCCATTTCGTCTTTCCTACAGACAGCAGCCTGAAGAGGGACAACCGGTTATATGATCATTTATTTTTCAAATTTCAGACTTGAAGAGTGTTACAAAGGCCAACTCTGGTTTTTATTGCCTGTCTCAACCCTTTAAGGAGTGAAGAGCAACTCTATCCAAGGCCATTAAATCCATCATCTGCTCTGAGCTCTGCGAGACTGACCTCGATACAGAGAGAGAGAGACCAGAAACAACTACGCCCCCCTCCCCGCCCTCCTGCATCCACCTCGTTCCCTTCCAGGCCGCGGTCCACTCACGATGACATCAGCAGTCCTCACCTGCTGCTAAAACAGATGGCGCCTCATCACTGACCCCAGCCAGGTTTAGAAGACCTGCTCTGTAAATATACTAATTTGGGAGTTTATAAATGTGCGAACCCTCTGAAGCCATTAGCTTCCTCTTCCACCAGAGCAGCAGCTCTTCTGCTACGTCTGTTTCCAGATCTAAACAGGATGTAGGAGTCGTAAGCAGCTTCCCTGCACCAGACCACCTCTCCACAGGGGGGCTCTTGGCACACGAAGGCACCTGGGGTTGCAACTCTTCCTCCCCCCCTTCATGTAAACCTTGAATTTCTGCCTTCAACTGCGGCCAACGGATGGAATTATGGAGCAACGATGGTGAAGTGCTTCTGATCCAGCTTGATGGAAATCTGTGCACATTTCCTCATTCAAAAGCAAACGATACGAAGAGGAAGGATATATAATCCCTTCAACTCCTACCACACCGCCCTTAGACATTTTGAATCTGTCGGTAAACAAAAGGGTTTAACAAAAGACTTCTCGCACATTGTTGTTTCACTGCGTCTTGTCAGGTGAATTAAGACGATTTAAAGTTTTGCACACCAGCTCCATCCACTTCTCACAACAAGTAACTTTGATTTACGCACCCTCTTCCTCTTCCAGTCTGTACAATGATGAAGAATGAAGCTCGCGAAATCAATCTTTCCACCTATACTGCTCCAAAAGAGCTAGGTTAAGCTCCAGTACCTTTTTCCTTCCAGATAAATACAGAAATGTGCACTTAGAGGTTAATTTGCACTTACAGGAAGTATCCAAGCTAAACAAATATCATTTCATGGTAAAACGAGCTTTACCATGAAATGATATTTCATCCATGTCTCGGTATTGAAAATAACTTTTTTTTTTTTTAAAGGGGGGAAAAAAGGATTTTCCACTTCATCCATTTTGCACCTATCATAAATCACATTGGTTTGCACGTTAATGTCAAGTTGACCTGTCCTGCAGAGACATAAAGACAAAAAGCTGCTTTCAACTGCCCCCTGCTGACAGGGTCATGAACAAAGCCCAACCTCAGAAGGAACACTGCGCAATTACTGCACAGGTCGATTCAGATCAGATACTCTCAGAGTTCCTGTTCAAAGGTACAAATTCAGTTTACGATTAGGCTTTCAGAATAACTAGTGGTGAGAAAATCTATCTGATTGAATTTACTTTCAAAAAGAAAGAGAAACGGATGCTTGTGTTTGTGGGTCCATTACTGTTTCCCCTCTTGTTTTTGTTTTAGGGAATCAGAATTTAAACTTGATCTAATAATTGATCATTTCACTCACAAATACAAGCAGCATAAATAAAGAGAATTTAAATTATACAGTGAAACATCAAAGGAACTGAGGTGACGAGACAGATCCGCGTAGACAGAACACATAGCAACCTACTCTGGATCATTTACGTCTCGGGGACAACAAGGATACAAAACATTATTAACATTCTGGTGAGAAATCGCTTCAGTATTGTTTTTTTTTTTTTTTTTTTCATTATTAACATTCTGGTGAGAAATCGCTTCAGTATTGTCTTTTTTTTTTTTGGTTGGTTCTCTTCAGCTTTTTCTACCCTGAGTACACACGGTGTCCCCTCAGAGGCTGTGGTTAAATCTGTTTGTCTGAGAGGAACATGGCTCGAGCAAACCGGCAAGGACAAAGCCTCGGGTTTTGATTTACATAAAAAGCTCAGATTCGAACTTAAACTTCACATGGCGGGGTAAATGATCAACAACAGAGCTGTGGATAACATACCTGTAATGATGTTAAGTGTATTTGTACACTTAACATCCTCCTTGTGTTTCTGGACACGTTTCTTGCTCCGACATTGAGTCAACTGGGTTTCAGAAAAACGCCACAACCTTCAATCAGCCCATCGCTGACGACAAGCATAGCTTCATCCTTTATTTAGAAAGAGAGATCCGATTCTGCTTCAAAAAGTCTCCAGTCAACACACATCTGGCTTTGCTGTGGATGTTTACAGGGGAAAAGGTTTCCTGAGGGTGATGTCGGCTTTCTTCCTCTGTGCTTTCATGCTTTGCTATGCCATGACGATTGTTAAAACGTATTACAACATTTATTTGCATCTTTAATTGGTTGTGTGTTGGGAGCAAGACTTACTCCGAAGCATCACTCAGATGCTTTGTTCCAAATGACTCCCAAATGACTGAGTAATGTTAGACAAGCTGCTTAAGTTACAAAAAAGCAGGACTGATGTGAACGTAACTGCAGACTTGCTAGTGGCCAACGACTCTACAGTTTGCGACAGCAGGCTCTGTGCATTCACTTCCTTTAAACTGACTTCATCTCTCAAAAGTCATCATTCCCCCTCCTAAAATTTGTGAAGTTTTAGGGGCTGTTGCGCATTCCCTAACAGCAGCTGTGAGGGGGTGCAGATCTCTACGGATCCCGTCTTTATGACACCACAAGGCCCGGCAATGATGAAATAAACGATTGTGTCAAGAATCTGGGTGCTGTGGTTTAAAAGTGGGTTGTGCTTTGTTTACATGGCATGCAGCTGATTAACTTTCACTCTTCCTCTTCCTCCTCGCTCAGTGGGTTGGGTTCAGCCAAAACGGCAACTGTGCCAACACACCAAATGGCCGTACTTCCGTACCACTACAGCTCACATCAAGAGGACTAGGAACTGCAACTCAAATGAACCTGCAAACTGTGATTATCAAGCCGAAACGATCAATCTCACCGCGGGTTAGGAGGAGGCTGATGGAAAGATGGAGGCGACGTATGCAGAACGGGAGGCTGAATTTTTCACTCAGTTTTCTGAAAAGAAATGAGCCTGGAATCCCAGCAGATTTATACAATTTCCACTGCTATCTGAGGCATAATTTCTCAATTTCCCATCCTATTCTAAGTATCTTCCACATTTTCACCACCCTTGTTATTGACTCAAACTTCCTTCCAATCACTGTTCCGCTCTCACAACCCCTGGTTAATGTTTAGTTAGCCGTCAGTCTGCGTTGGGCAAATATTAGGAAAGCGGAATCATTTCCACATGGACCGTGGCCGAGGTCAGGTCTCTACAAGGAAGCAGATGGGCAAACTTTCTGGGTGAATTCTTGGTGGGTGTCTTTTGCTAAAAGGTGGTCTCTAATCTGAAGACCAGGGGTTCGATCTCTGGCTGGAGCACGAGTCAAAGACGTGCTTTGGCAGCAAAGTGAAGCCAACACTTTGTCTAAGATCAACTAATGAGTGGGGATTTATTTTACTGGCTACGGCATCAGCAAACAACATCTGTGGAGGATCTGCTACTGGTCTGAAGTGGATTTGTGAGCATCTATGGGTCTCCAACCAGAAAAATGCTAAAACTCCACTGCTGTTTCACTACATAGGTGGCATAAGTTCAACAAACACTCCCTCAACAACTTGGAGGCTCAGAAGCTGTCTGCTCCTCTATCTCAGCCTTGAGCCAAAACCATAATACGGTAGGAGAGCTGGATAACATGGTAAACAGGATTGACTTTTACAGATAAGCCAACCAAGGACACCTCTGCTCCAAGCTAAAAAACAGGGGGGAAAAAACAAAACAACAAAACTTCAATATCTCTGCCATTTTGCGCTAAGTCGCTCTGAGGTGATATTCTATCTGGTACGCTCTGATAAACAAGCTTGTTTTGGACATTCGGGAGTCGTAATAACTTATCTGGGAATAACAAGAGATTTACCAAATATTAGCAGCAGCATTATCTTTTGACAGGATCCAAGTGAGAAGGCCCCGTCTGTCCGGTGGCGCTACCCGGCCTGAGAGGAAGGACAGCGGCAGAATCTGGAAGATTGTGGGCGATACGTAGGAGCATCAGAAAGATCGGTATCCAGATACGCAATACAAGACGTGTCACCGTGTCTTTGACTTAGGCAGCACAGCGATGTCTACTTTAAATCCTTCCCTTCTCTTGAACATTGTGAAAAATAGCAGAAAGCTTGTTTGTCTGTCGAGTACACTTAATAAATGAGGTCACTTCAAATTATTTAAAAGAAAATGGAGGAACAAGGGTCAAGGAAAATTACCCTAACATGAGATGGACATCAAAAGAATAATAGCAATAAAGTTTTTTTTTTTTTGTCTAAAATGGTTCAAATGTATGAACTTATCTTTTTCCCTAGTGGGAAAACAAAGTTTTCTGATTAAATTAAATAAGTAGTTTCTGTACATTTCTTGACAGTGACCACTAAAGACACAATTTCTACAAATAAAAAGGAACACATCCGTTTTCAAAATCCCATTACAATTTTTCAGCGATGGAAGTGGGCAGATTTAGATTTTACTGGACGATAAAATTCAGATCCAACTCCATAGTCATGCTTTGTTTCTTGCATGCTGAATCATTTCAAACCGAGTCCTAAGAAAGAGCATGCAAGTAATGAATAAAAGTGAAGCCTTGAGAAAAATCACAAATGACTATTAGTTAATTCAGATTTGTAGTTTCCAAATGACCTAAATTAGTTCCAATCAACGAAACAAGATCTGAACCAGTTCAGCACAATGCATGACGATACCATCCCTCTTCCCAGTATTGACTCGTACAATCAAACAGAGAACAATAAACCGACACAAAAACAAGTCCCCATTGCAAACCTGACACTTTCTCCGTAAACTAACTCTGTTCTTTGTCCGTGGTAAAGGGATACGTTGTCAAACATGAGAAAATGCTTTGAAATGATCTCAAAATCATTTGTGAAGTAAAAACCATAAAGAACATTTGTAAGTGTGCACTTACCATGCAGTTGTCGAACAACTTTATTATTCAACGCAAGTCCCTAGGAAAGATTAGTATAACTGCTGCCACAGGCCCCCGAGGTGAAAATCACTTGAAAGTGAGGTACTCTACTCCAATAAATACGTTCCACCTATTTTCTAAGTTGGAACTGAAAGCGAGGTCTTAACACAGCAAAAATAGCAACAAAGACATGTAGTATACAAGTGCAGAGAGTAGGTAGTTGTTCTTTTTAATAGCATTAGTAATCCACAGTAAAAGGAGAATCTTTATTTCTTCATAACTTGCAGAGGAAGTCATGTGATGTTTCGATAAAAACATTGTTTTTGGCAGCAGCTCGGTAAAATCCAGATTATCTGGTTCCTACACAGACCCTCTCTGCCCGTTTCAGCCCATCTCGTCTCACCATCTTGAGATTGTCTTGCTGTCCCATTGTAATTTATTAACAAGCTCGACAAAGGCCACAGCCTTGAAGATTTGTTTGTGCTGCGTGCATGCAAAGGGCAGGGTGATGGCCGTCACACCTGAAGCAAAGGATAACACAGCAGCCCTGGCCGCCGTCTCTGGCCCGTTTGGAAAGTGTTGCGGATTCCAACAAACACATCAATCAAAATGACAGAGACCAGGCAGCAGGTACGCACAGTTCCTGCTCTTACAAATAGGATTCACCTGAGAAGACTGTTTTTTTTTTTTTTTTTTTTTAATGTTTTTTTTTTAAAAAAAAAAAAAAAAAAAAAAAAAAAGGTCCTGAGCTCTGAAACATTGGACCAGTCCTCGGAGGACACACTACATGAATACTCACTGATGTGGCAAAGTGGAAAACCAAAGCGATCCTGCAGCTTCTGACGACCCTGCCAGGAGCAAAGCTGCAGCATGTCTGCGTTTAGGAGCCAACTATCTCCCTCATTCCACTAGCATTGCCTCAGCGCTGCCAACGGTCTGTTTCTACAGCAACAACAGACTCCCGTCTCATTTCCTTCGTGGTGTTTATAGCATTCCTTTAGTTTTTTTTTTTTTCTCCTCTCACCTGGCCCTTCTCAGTGTCTGCTGGGCGCGTCTCATCGATGCTCATTTTCTGGTTGATGGAGGTGAATGTCAATGCAGGTCCACAGTCCTCTACAGCGCCGAATGAAAAGCTCATTAGGAGGCCGAGGGTACCAGTGCATTCATGCTGCTGCACGTTCTGCAAGTTAAGGAAGGAGAAGATGAGCGCGACGCACAATTTCCTGGACAGAAGCCTCTGACCAGTCTTACATGAGATAATGTGTCGCTGTCCATTACACTTACAAGCCTAAGAGATTCAGGTGCACATAAACCAAATTCATATTTAATTTTGAGAGAGAGAGGAGAGAATTTAAATAGATAAGTTGCCCAGAGATCAGAATTGACTGCTTTCGCCTTAATCTCTGACTAGTGATCGACAGGTCAAAAACGATTAAATTTGATTTTTTTTCCTCTCCCCATTTCTGAAAAGCAATAGAGCTTAAAAAAAAAGCCTCCAGCATTTTCAGTCTATGCACACATCAATGAACAGAATGTATTCTTGACCACGCTGGGTTGAATAAAGGTTGTATTTTGTAGGGATAAAATGAGGGGAAATCTTGTCATTTCTTTATTTTCCACCATCTTCTTCAATCTGCAGCCTACTTCATTACACATTCTAAGCATTAGAAGAAATTGGTATTGTCCAAGAAAAAACATTTAAAGGATATTTATTTAGATCATTTTAATTATAGTGAACACAGCAAAGTTTCAATGATGCCGGCAGGTTTTCTAGCAGTGACAGAAAAACTCAGAGTTTACAGGAAAATGGAGCTTAACACATAAATGCTACACGTTCGAAGCAAGAACTGACTCAAGACCAGGTCGAAGTTTCACATTCAAACAGCATTTTGACTCCAAACATGCAGCCAGAGGTAAAATAGAATAATTTAGATCAGTGAAGCTCAACTCTAGTCCTGGAGGAACTACTGACCTGTAACTTTAGGATGCTTCTCTTTCCCCCCCAAAAGCCACAATGGAAATACGAACCACACTCTTATCACCATTTCATATTAGTCTGTCATGTCAAATCCTTAAAGCACTGTGGTTGTAACAGCAGATTATGTAAACGGGTTCAAGAGGTCTGAAAATGTTTGCGTGTTATAAAGGCTCTAGAATAAAACAAAAGTCTAAAAAGGAAGCGTTTCTTAAATCACAAAAGGACATCCGTGGTCTACTGAATAATAAAAAAAAAAAGTTAAAAATACTAGTGTGTTTGTGTGTTCACTGCAAGTCTACGATTAAAATTTACCAACTAGTTATTTTGTCTAACTGCAGCCAGTCCACACCCGACAGCCGGGGGGAAACGTTCGCAACGTGGTCACAGAAACAAGTGGACAGGCGACACTCTACCACACTCAACTAAAAGCTGGAAAGAAAGGAAAGAAGGAGAGGAAAGTTTAACATTCTTCAAAAGACAGGAAGTGGAGGATATGTAACTGAACGCAGCATGTAAGAGACTGAGACTTAATGAATTTTATATATAAATATATATACATATAAAGTAGATAACAAATATCAACAACTCCACCCGAATTGGTTATCTTAGGATCATGTCTAAATGGCACGGCTAAGGATCTGATTGCCATGTATCCGTTTCGCTCAATGCACAAGAGACTTGTTATGTGCCTGCGCTCTCGCTGCATATTTGTTTTCCACCTGGGGTGTGCAGCTCCAGACGCAGCTGATGCATCTACCTGCCACCGACTGTCACAAAAGTGAGGCAACGCACTGCAGGGAGGGAAGCATCCGAAGCGCTTCCTGGAAGAGAGAAATTTGGGCTCTCGGGGTGTTCAGAGCCAAGCAACTCACGACAGTCTAGTCAGCGCATTACAAGAACTCAGAACGCCGTCATCCAGCGATGAGGGGAAAAAAAACAACAAAAAAAAACAAACCCGTTGAAAGCAAAAGTGAAGCCGAGGCTGGGGCAGCGTCGCCTTGATGAGGTGGGAGATGTGGCATTTAATGCTTTTCATGTTCCAACTTCAGGTCTCCTGCCTGAAAATGAGTCGGTCTGTGTTTTGATGCATTTCCTTCTGGTTCTGGTGCAACAACACCCTGAGTCACCCTCACATGAGTGGTATTCAAAGTGTGAAAATGCAAAGTAAATGGGTTTCCTCCTGAGATTTGGACACTTTTACTGTTCTCTCCTGTAGGATGCGTCAGACTGAAGGCACTTCTGCACATATTTGTTGGCCGCCCTCATAAATATGGGTGAAAAGCCTCAACATAAACTTCTCTTTTATAGCAGCAGCATATTGTCACATTGTACTTTGCCAACAGGACAAGTATTAATCATCTATAACATTTCACAGTGTTTGAGCACATGGTCCTCTTAGACCAGACTCTCCGCTTTCATCTCCTCACCTCATTGATTCAGGTCAGAGGACTGAAATGGGACTGATTTTGAGAGACATTAACCATTTTATGTACATTTGACCATGTTTTGGATTAATATCCCATAAAAAGTCCACCAAATGTTTATTTCAAATTTTTTTGGCCATGCACTTTTACAAGTTTCCCAGGACTTTTGAAAGAGAAAAAGAGCCCACAGCATCACAGATCCTTTGCAATGCTTAAACAGTAGACGCATGGTGCTTTTCCACACATTCGCATCTTGTTTCATATCTTCTGAACCTGCAGTTTCGATAGCAGAAAAGCTCAGGCTTAGCCTCATTTTCCCCGGGTGCATAAAGTCACAGCAGAGATTCAATTTGTGACTGCGGGTCAGTAAAGGTCGGTCATCCCTCTCAAACAATCATGTGGCAAGAAGATAGGAATCATTAGAACTGGCAAAAATGTTCCTCGGACTATTTTTGTTTTAAATTGTAGAAACATTCACTTTCTCCACTAGCTCGTTTTATTGGATTATTTAAGACGGTTCATATGTGAGTGAAAGCTTGTGTTCCTGCTAATGAGAGCCGAGACTGATGCATTGAATGGAAAACAGTAAAAGCACTAAAAGGAAACTTCATTAACATCCAGCATTTTCCCAGCATGCTTAGAACCATCAACCTGATCAGCGAAGGAACACGTCAGTATTAGCTCTTATCGTCCCATTCCTCCTTTCTTCTTTTTTTTTTTGTTTTTGTTTAGGTCTCTACAGATTAAATTTACTCAAGCATGTAAAACTTAGTATAACAAAGAGTGTCACATCTACTAAAAGAACATAAAACACCCCATGAACCCATCCTGGGGGGTTAAGGAACAATATATTTAACAAGGTGAGGCCGAGTCCTTCCTCACAGCACTCAAGGTCCTCAAAGGCCCGACTGTCATGTCGTCTACTCCACGTTTAATTACATTTTCTGCACTTAACCATCAAGTGGCTCCTGGGAGACTTATGCAAATCTTAGACAGCCAGACCAACACCAGCTGCTGGCTTTTGTAAGTGTGTAGCAGCCCTGAAAACCCACTTCATTAAATGTGTGCGTGCAGAAAGAAAGTAAGAAGGAAGGAAAGAAAGAAAGGAAGATTCAGGGGAACGCTAGCAGCAGGTGAAGTATATGCAGTGAATACAGAGCAGAAAACCTTCAATGGAGGCAAACAAAAAGTTATTAGCTGTTTTCAGTCAACGTTGCCTTCAGTTTGAGGATATAATGGACACAGAATGCGCCATGCCATGAAAATCTGCGGTGTGCCTTTTGTTTTGCCACATTCACGTTTGCTATAAAAACTGATGCGGTCGCATCTTATTCTGTTGCATTAGCCAAGTTGAAATCCAGAGGATTTATGAAGCATTGCAATAGCTACAAAGTAAGTTTACAATATAAACCTGACCAGAGGTCATCAAAAACGCCAAGCTTGTTTCAAACTTTAATGCTCCAGTGATAACCCACTATATTTTATAACTGACTAGAAAGAAACTAGTATCTTATGAGGAGATTCTTATTTTATGAAAATATAATATAATAAATCATGCATCCTATATAGCACTTATCGGGTCCCCAGTTTAAGTCGTTTTAAATGGTATTAAAGTTTCCAACTAAATTCAACTTCCAGCATTTGTTCTTTTGCCGTCTGTGATTTTATGCCACCAAACCAAATTGAACGTTCAATTAAAACATTTGTAACCTTCGTATTGCGACTAAACTTCCAAATTTTCTGCTTGCCGAGCCACGGTGGGTTGAAAAAAATAAAGAGTCGTATGATGACAAGCAACGCGTTACACAGCGTTCACTCTGTTGGCCCAACATGAAAGACAGGAGGATACAAACAGTGTTTGCATGCGTGTGGTCACACTAGGGCTCACCTCATCCCACAGCCAGGCGATGTGAACGGCTGACAGCAGGTAAATGTAATCATCCCCAAGCACACCCAAAGTGACCCGCTCCCACTGGGCGTCTTCACACCTGAGAGTCCGGTAGATTTTGTTCAATTAAGGACCAAAATTTAATCTGGTGCAATTCACTTTCACAGATCACCATGTCAAACAGACCAAACCCTCTGAGGAACTCGTTTACTCCCGACTTTCTACACAATCGAACTAGTGTTTCATTAAAGCGGACCAAATAGGGCTGGTGTGAACGCACTTATTTGGTTACTTCACCCTGCATAGGGCACGTATGGACCAAAATCTCAGACAAATGTTTGATACCTGAAGAGTTAAGAACATCTTGAAGGCAAAACGGGGTCTACTGCATTACTAATAAAGGTTACTACTAAGAGAGCGAAAGGTGAGTGAACGTTATTGTTTTTAGCCAAGCATCGAGACATCTCCACATTTAGTTACTCTGTTTTAACACCAAACATTGGGTTCTGGAGTAGACGTTTGACGTCGAAACAAATGGCCTCAGTTCTAAAGGGTAAAACTATCAAACTCACGAACAACCCGAAACATTCACTCCTACGAAAGAGCCGACTGTTTTCAGTAACAGTTTAGACGCCGGCACGTAGGTTTTCAAATTTACTGGGTGTAAAAATGTAAAGTAGGTTAGTTTGCTGACACACAACATCCTCATCCTTATGAAAACAGCAGCCAGAATAAAGGCAGCCCCATTCTGCCAAAGCGTTATCTCCGCTCTCCAGATTCTGCTTCGCGCACAGGCTGCTGCACCTGTTTACACTCACAACATCTCCGGCACAACAAACTCAACTGTGTCACAGTGAGAAGATTCCTCTGTGCGAGCGAGAGAGGAGTGAAATTGAGTTCACGCGCGATTACATTTGTGCAACAGGAATGCCAACAAGATTGCACACGCGTGTGCTGGTGGAGGCATATATGAGAGATAATTTGATGGTGCTTTACTTTCGAAGAGCACCTTTAGCCAATCACGTTTTCACGTTAGACACTGGTGGAATTTAGTTTGCTCCTAAAATACTCGAGTCGCGCAACATTTACAGTCAACACTCCTCTTCCTGATAAGTGAGCATTTCACACCGAGTTTAGAAACGGGTCTTAGGGCTTCCAAGGTAATTATTCTGATATTTCCACTTGCAAAACCTGAAGGCATAGAAAAAACTGGATGGGTTTAGTTTGGGGGAGCATCAGATGTTTAAGAAGTATTGTTGCCTGTATGGATACAAAAAAAAAAACAAAAACATGCTTTTGCATACATGTTTTTTTAACATTTGCATCATTTAAGCAAACCGTATTTCCCAGACACGTTTAACAGCTCCGTCATCTCGGCTAAAGCCCTTCCAACCTTTCTCAGAAATCACATAGTTCATTAACTACGCAAAGACAGACGCATGAAAACAGTCCTTCATCTAGCCCACAGGCGATGTTAAAAGTTTTTATTTTTTTTTAAATCGGCGGCAGTCGGGTTTTTGATCTCGCCCTCTACAAAGCCCAGCAAACGCTCAATCAGCGGCCCGACAAGTCGGTGGCATCGGATGTTATCAAACCGATAAACATCAGAAGACAAACAGGCAGTCTTCCCTGTCCTTGACTCAGAAACTCACTTACTGAGAGATGAAACCTCCAGAGCTCTCCCCCTGTGCTCATTAAAAATGCATGCGGCTTCAAAAGTTTTGGCATCGTGCACCACTTTGCCAAGCGAGTGCACAGAGTTGGAGAGATAAACTGCTAAATATGCTGCCAGTGCCAGATGTAAATAAGTGCGTATAGCAGGAAAATAAAAAATAAAAAAAAGACACAGCTGCATCCTCTGATGCTCACTCTTCGGTTCACTGGGCATAATCCATGGCCATCATGTAAATTACTGTTTAATGAGCAACGCCGCAGTGGAAGTCAAAAGACCTGCAGTAATGGGAGCCAATATTGTTATTGGATCTGATGCAGACTTTGTTCTTGGATCAGATGCTGATCCGAGGCCACCCATGAACCTTCATCTGGAAGGTTAGCCTTATAGCTGAATGAAGCATAGTAATAGTAATGTCATGCATTACATTAATGTCATGCAACATAGTAATGTCATGCGTTGTTTTAATGCATTAACAGATGGTTGTTGTGTTTTTTTAAGATTTAGCAAATTTTCTCAAGTTTAAAAGTATTGCTCTGCTGGCTCAGAGAGCAATCAGCGTCACTTTTTTCTGATTTGGTTTAGTTGTGAAGCGCAAAAAGAATTTGTGATGCATTTTGTGCAAACATTCAGAGTGGTGAAAGTTGTCAAGACTGTTACAGTGAAAATAAAGAGTCTCAGCAGCTACATAAACCAATGGACAGATTTAAAAAATGAAATATATTTATTTTTGGACTTTGAAACTTTACAAAACCATAACGCAGAAAATGCGCTGGAAATTGTAGGCAGCCTTAATGCAATGTATTTTGCTTACATTTAGATTAATAACCGGTTGGTTAAAATAACTTTTGAGACAATAATGTATCAACTTATTTTTTTAATACAATTAACTGAAGTTGAAGACATGCATCGTTTTTCCAAATTTCATGAGCAAGCATTTTAAACATTCATAATTTCATTACTGACCAAATTAACCGTCATATTTTGCAGTCCGGATCAGGACATAACCGTTCTGCACTGAAGCGTCTCCACGATCGTAACAAACGACAGCTCTACCAGCGTTCTCCCGCTGCGTGTTTACATTTCGCCCTCTCTGCCTTCCAGCTTCTGCCAGAGCTTACTTTACCGACACGTCATGCATAATCCATTCACTGCGTGCCTTATCGAAACCCACAGACACAAATAAGTCTGACCGCGCTAGTCGCAAAGAATGAGGAATGTCGGGGAACTTTGCGTCTCCTTTCAAAAAACTGTTTCTCTGAGGATTTATCAACCCAAACATGAGTTCTCAATTGGAGGACACGTCAACCGAGTCACTGAGGGTAAATTTTCAACAAACCACCTTAAGTAGAGCTGATGAAGGGGCCAACAGGAGGTCAGGAATGGTTACATATTCGTTTTTCTTTTGCAAAAGAGCAGCTTCAGACTCTGGGGGAAGGAAAGTTTCCCATTTTTTATCCCTCCCTCCAGGCATTGAAGTACCAGTTGTGTTGTATAAGAAGGCTGGATGGATTTGAGTCTTGTGACTAAACTGTGGGTGCACACACACACACACGCACACACACACACACATCCTTCCAGGACCTTCAAGCTAATCAGCATTCTGGGTTGACACTCACCATCTTCCTTTCTCTTCTTGCTTTCTTCTTTTTACACGCCGCTGATGGTTCCACAGGGAGTGAAGAAATTGCTGCTCTTCATTCATTTATTTCCTCTGTAGGAATTATTAATCGGAGGCTAAGCCACCAGGAGACATGCACATAGAGGATGTGGTGCCGAGCAGAGGCCCAGAGCTGGACCTTTACAATTTTGGTAAATTGAAGGAGAGCAGTAAATCTCTTGCGAGGAAGAGAAACACTGACAGAGTCACTTTTGTTTCCTAAAGCATTAGGGTAACCTTTCTGTGGCTGTTCTCAGAGTCCCCAATGCAGCTAACTATCCACTGTACACAAAAAAATATCCAAGTATGCAGAGGCCAGGATGAGATTCTACACAAAAGTAAACCATCCAATATCCTTTTTAAACACTTAAGACAAAACTCTGTCATAAGCTAAATTTTTAAGCTCCAAAACTTACTAGGTTTTAATGGTGGCAGAAACAATTATATCCCTAGTTATTATGGTCAGTATTGAAATAGCAATTACTAAAATATGTGCCAAGATGTTTGCTAACACTCAGTGCACCTAAAGACATTTCTGCAAATAAGAATGCGGTAAAAATAGTTATGAATATGGTTTTTGTTGATTATTTTTTGTTTTAATGATCACTTTGAGACCAGACTGGAACTGAAGCATAATTTCAATGATGCCCGACTTCAGTTTGAAGACAATTATTAAAATAGAAATAATTGTTAAAAAAGTTTGGAGTGCTTCACTAAAAGGAAATGTCTGGCTGCTTTTTAATGCCACCTGTGGGTTGCTGTGGCCTCAAAGCATCAGGCAGGACTTTGCACAGGCGAGGAGCATCGGCACAGAAAGCTCCGTCCCGCGTGGCGCTCAATTGGATTCTGGGTATTTGAAGCAGGTCGGAGTGAGTGGAGAGGAGCGGAGCAGAGGGAGGGAGCGAGCTGTGGTTTGTGGAGCGAGTCTTCGAGGCAAGAAGGGGCATTTTCATGCATGCATAAATGAGTGAGAAATGTATTCCTGTATTTATTCCCAGTGTGAAGCCAGTGAAGTGAATGAAGAATGGAGCTGATATGTTGGTACTCTCACACTCATCAACGTCCTAGCTGCAGACTTTTGGAGATATTGTAGCCTCTGAAAACTCTTGCAACAGATCCAAGCGAACGGAGCATTACAGAAATCCAGTCTGGAAAGGACAAGACATGGATCAGTTTTTCTGGAATCGCTCGGGTGAAAGGGGAGCGAGAATAGGAAATGTTACGGAAATGATGGAAGGAGATCATGTAAGTTTATGTAAGATTCAAAGGATGAGGTGGAGGAGCATTTTAACTCCAACTGATGGGAAGAGAGGATTGTTATGGCACAAAACATAATCCTGGTATAGGCGAAGAATGATGCCTACCATATTGTTTTCCAACATGGAGGCGTTTAATTTATATTCATGTCCGTTTAAGTTTTTTGTTTTTTTTTCCAATTATTACTGTTTATCTGTGGTTTCTTTCATTTTATAACTCCAACCAAAAAAAAAGGAAAAGAAAGGTAACAGATAAAAAATGAATAAAATATGCATATAAGTTTATTCTTTAAAAATTAATAACTTAAAAAAAAAAGTGGAATCAATCCGGAATCTAAAATATTTTCCTTCAAGACCGCCTGGGAACCCCCGGATTGTGTTTTAAATTTTACATCAAAAGCAAAAGCTAAACAGATGAAGGAGGGAACCGTTTCTATCCCAGAGATCTTACTTTCCCCACTTCAAACTCGCCTAACAGGCAACGCTGCCGAACAAAGCTCCAGCATGCAGTGCCGTCATTAAAATGCAACAGCAGAGAGCCGACAGGTGATTTTAGAGGCACAGAGGGAAAGGCTGCCCAGACTTTGACTACGCTCATTAGATGAAAACTCTCAGCCAAGCCCAAAGGAAGGGAACACTTGCTGAAATTGTAATCGCCGGCTCTGAAATTTTTATTTTGCCACATTACGATAAAAGAACAAATGGAAGAACTGCCTTCTGACTTGGCTTACACCGGATTAAATCGCCTCTTTTTGCCCCCAATCGCAGACAACTTTTTGCTTTTTTTTATGTTTTTTTTTTTTTTTTTTTGCATACAGCTATCATGTAAATTAATGTAAAATAAGCCAAAAGAATGCCATAGCATGAAAAAAAAGAGAAAGCTTTTTAAAAAAAAATAACTATGTGGATCAAAAACTACCAACATTAGCACGCTGCCTCCTCTTTTTTGTAACTTTTTTATTTTAAATCATCTCAGCTGAGATCATTTGCTGTCAACTTTCCTAGAATATTTATTCGCCGCAGAGCCACAAGGAGCACTGAAAAATATAGCTTTGGCTCCCGTCCACTGGTGTTATTTACTACCTTTTCACCAAACTGCCATTACAGAGGAGACGTGGCTCACTGCCCCCATGCATCATCTGCACATCCAGCCAGATTTTAGGAAAAGTCGAACAGTCACATAATCTCAGAGTAAAATTAACAAGAGAAGAGCCAATTTGATTAGTTGTGCCTCTTTTCTTATTTTTAAGTTGCACAAATCTTTAATAAAACGGCTTAATTAATGTTATCTCAAAATTCTGTAACTGTTCCGGTTTCGCAAGATGAATATTAATTTGCGCGTTGCTTTGGGGGGAGGGGAGAAAGCGCCTTATCGCGCTCAGACACTCATTTGAAGACGTTATGTGACGGGAAAAGCTTGAATTCATTTAGCTCCTGTCTGTTCATCGTGTTGTATTTGTTTTTTCTTTTTTTTTTTTTTTATTATTATTATTCACACTGTACACAAGGTTTACTCAGAGATGTTCCCCTTTCAGCACAGAGATCACAATCGCTGCCAACGAACAACTCCTTCACGACGAGCGTTTCTCACGACGCAGCACGGCTTTGAGGGTGATTCATGCTCCTCTCCCCGTACCTGCTTGTCCTTGTCTTTCGCTTTCCCACTGCCCGACATCCGCGAGGAGGTGACATCCCGTGGGATGACGGAGATTTGGTGCAGTGGCATGTTCATCCCAGCGGGGGGGCCGACCAGGGTTGCTCACACACACGCGTCCTGTGCTGCTCCCAGAGCAAAGCGCATGATGGTTCTATAACTGCAACACCTCTCCCAGTCCTTCCTGCAGGGAAGAGAAACCGCATCAAGATTTGTGTCAAAAAAACAAAAAAAAACAAAGAAAAAACAAAAGGCTGCACATTGTTGCAAGAAAGCAGACGTGGGAAACTGTCAAGAATCTTTGATTGTTCCTAGTTTCGGCATGCTTGATTTATTCACATTTTCCATTCATGAGTTAAAAATGAGTAAAACAGATCCCATCACAGGCTTAGCCACAGAGATGTGTTCCTCTGGTAGAGGTAGAGACTCCGTTACATTTGGCCATTTCATGCTTAACTCTGAACATCCCACTCAACAGAAACTCTTCCCCCCCTGCCCCACCAGTGTTCTGCTTCTCCACATTGAAATCACGCTCCGGTTCGGTCATACGCTCGCCTTGAGCACAGGATCAAAGCGTGACATCCAGCTCAACGGAGTCTGACACGAGCCAGAGAAAATTGTTGAATTTTCACAAAGAATGGATATGAAGCCGTGTCAAGCAACAGGTCATTTATTCATCAATGTTTATCATCTACTCTGACTTATATTTTTAAATTTACCTTCATATAAAATGAACTTATGTAATCTTTATTTATAGATGTAACTTATTTAGCTGCAAAAGGCATTACATTATATTAATTCAATACACAGAAGGATTTTTTTTTCATTATACTTGACAGATAATTTAAAAAACCCCCACAAAATTATGTTTCTTGTAAAATTATAACAGTATAAAACTAATAAAAATATTTTATTTCCTAAACAAGCACAGGGATTAAGGCCGACTTGACAGCTTTCATCAACATCCTAAAGGAGGCGGTAAGCCACAACACTTCATCTTTCAGCTGAAAGTTGACAGAGTTTTTTTACCAAACAAAATGATGGAATGTTGAGTGGAAGGAAGAAGACTGGTAGAAAAGGTGAGGCTAACTTAAGGCCGGGTAGGTGAAGGGCTCAACCCACTGAAGACTTTGGGGAAGACTCATAAGATGGTGGCCAGGACTCTGTATTTGCACTTCCATTCAAAAACGTGCGCAGAACTTTATTGATAAAACACTAATGTAAGATAAAAATGGTGGCGTTTCCATTAAACAAGAAACGCAACTAAAATCAAACATGAATAAGTTAACTCTGCCAAAAGTAACATCTGGTTGTTGATCACGACTCATGTGATGCGAAAAAAGTGTTTCCGTTGCAGTTTTTCAAAAAAATACACCCAATTCGACACAGCTGAAAAGAAACCCCACCTCGTCCTAGTGCACAAACACACGAGGCGTTTAAATTGCCGCATTTTCATTAAAGCAGATTTATTTTCGTTACTCCAGTCTGCTCAATTCTATGATCAATGGAAACGGAGCTCATCTCATTCACTCAGTCAAACCCCTCAGCCACAGACAGTCAAAGCGGTGCAAAGGAAAACAAAAGAACTAAACTGTTGCTCAGTCCCATTTTCAGATGAAAGATTGCGCTTCATTTGGAAATAAAAATCCCAAAGTCAGGAGGAGGAATCCAGGATTGCTTTAACTCCAGTCTGAAGCTTCCACAGTCAGTGATGGTATCTGGAGGGTGTTTGTGTCACTGCAGCAGTTTAGGATATTTTAGTACCCTTCATTCTAGACGACAAGCTTTAGGAGGCTTTTTTCTTTTTATTTTCCAGCAGGACTCAGTAGTTGCCCACTCCCTCCTAAAGTAGCTGCTTTAATGACCATGTTATCGCTGAACTTGATTGGTCATTAAACCCAACAGAGTATCTATGAAGTATTGTCAAGAGGAAGACGAGGGACACCAGAGACGTCAATGAAGATGAGCTGCTCTTAAAAACAGCCTGAGCTTTCTTAACACTTCAGCACTGCCACAGCATCCTCTCTTGGATTTCTCTACACGTGGTTAGAAAGGACAGAAAAAAGAAAAAAACTAGCGTAGTAAATAATTAAAGAGCTGATCCCTGAAAAAGATTGAGAAAGAGGTGTGTAGGAATCGAATCAGAGGCAGGATTTCCACAGCAGACAGCAGTAGCGAGTGAGGTTCATACTTGGGCGTTTGCAGCAGCAGCAGCAGCATCATAAAACCATCGTTGTGAGTTACACTGATAGTCCATTTTAGCTTTTCTTTAATGCCACTGACAGCAATTAGGCTTCACTTGTTCTCACAACAAGCGCCCGACTGCATCGTGTGTCTGTGAAAGTGCCCGTATATGGGCCAGTCTGCCAAGCAGCCCCTCGAGCTTCAGCACATGAAAACGACAGGATTAAGAAAGCAAAAAGCAAGTGGACAGATGGGAGGTCCGTAAAATTAAACCAGCGTTGATGGCGGCAGGCGTGGGCTTTTGGACTGAGAATGCCACACGGGTTCAGCGAGGACCCGGGCTGAAAGCTAGATCTCTCACTTCAGCTCACCACTCCTCTGTCTCTGGCAAGTACTCATCAATATGTAGAGTAGAAATGAACTCGCAAACAGCAGCTCTGTCGGCTTCATGTGCAGCAGCTGGCAGGCGAAGCGTTCGTAGTTTTATTAAGAAACTCCAACACAAAATCCCAGTGGTAAGAGGAATTACTGCCGGCGAACAACACAGAAGAGAACGACACTATAAGCAGAAAAAAAAAAAACATTCAGGCCAGAATCACAACTTTTATAAAAGTCATTTAACTTGTGTTGTAATAATTATGCTGCCATTTGAATTAAATGTTTACTTGCTGTTATTACCCTATGAGATTGCTACGGTAATGCAAGCTAGTATTCATGTATATTCCAATTGTTCATAGGTCAAGACTTGCATGAGGGCATACATTTACATATTTTACATTTATATTCAGATGAATAAAGGTTAATGTCTCACTGAAGGTGGTACAACAAATAAGTTTAATCACGAGTTCCAAGTGCAGCCTAGGGGTCATTCTGTGACCCTTTCTGCAGAACCACCGAACTTCAGTTCAAGGACGGTACAAATACGACACACAACTGATAACGATCAAAGCTTTTGTGTTTTTATGGTAAGTTTTTCTCTAAATAAACAGAAAATCTTATGCATAAAACTAATTTCATTTTTCATTTCTTTTTCCCACCCCCCATTTCCTGTCCAGCAGGGAAGCAATCAGATTTTCTTTCACAAGAGGAGCATTAGGATTTTTGATATCACGCTCCACTTCATATATATACACATTAAAAAAAATATTACAAACTCCTTTGAGTTAATTTCCATTGCAGTGGAGCTGGAGACAGAAAAGAAAGGGAAAAGGAGAAAAAATGAAATGAAGAGAGGGGGGAAAAAATTAACAAAGGAGGAAGGAAATAAAGAATGAAGGAGAGCTAGAAAACACACAGGAAGTCGGCTTCTACACCTGCAGAACGAAAATGTAAAAAAAAGAAAACACATTATGCTCATATAGCTCTGAAAAGTTAATGGTACCAATTAACACAAGATGTATTTAGTGACAACAGCAGCCAAATATAGAGTGCGTCTCTGAACAGATGAATCTAAACGCCTGTAGGTGTGTGGTGTGAGCGTGTTTGTATGTTTTGTCCACGGAAATGTTTAATTACAGGTGTGATGGGGCAAAAATAGGGCAAAAATAAATGGAATAAGAACACAGCAACAGCAAAACAGCTGATCAGGAGAAAAGATAAGAGGTTAAAGTGAATTACATTTCCAAACTATATTCTAGCGTTTCAAAAGTAAAACCTTTAAACTTATCTTCTCGCAAGCCAAAACGTACCAATGTAAAAATGCTGAGGTATGGCTGAAGGTCAGCGCGATGATGAACAGAAACACATTCTGCAACACCAACAGGTTACAAAAGCAGCGGTTTTTATTTTTGTCATTACCCGAGCTGCGATACAAAGTAAATGAAAGAGATGAGCAAAATAAATCACAATTTTCTCAATCGCGATCTAAATTGCACTCCCACAGCTGCGGTTCACTCGCAAGTTTGTTTTTCTTTTTTTTTTTGCAGGCAGATGGAAAAGCTGACATGCACCACTGTGATTAGCAGAGAGCTGCTGCGTCAGCAACTTAATTTCTATACATTTTTTTTTTTGCACCTCACTTCATCATCAGGATTGTGGGTTGTGTTAGCCCATCACAAGGCTAACATGCTGACCCACAACCATGCACACTCGCATCTACGGAAATTTCTCGTCGCCCGTTATACATCACACACGTCTTTCTGTGTGAAAACACGACGGCAAAGAGAAAATCAACGAATGAACACGAGCAACAGTCAAGCCCAGATTTAAACCCAGGATCCTTATTGCTGCGAGGCAAAAGCACCATTCCACTGAGTGAGCTCTTATCAACTTAGCAATAAAAAAAAAAAGAAAAAAGAAATGGCTGCAGTAAATCCATCACTGTCTGCTCCACTCCTAATTTGCGTTGTGCGTTTGCATTGTGTTTTACGTCTGGCCACTCTGCCAGACAATAACAAGGAGAGAGATGTGGGTGTTGGACAGAACAAAGACATTACCACATAGAGCACTTAGTTAGCAGATATAATTTTAGGATTAATAAAGCTAAACTCATTCTGTCAAGCTGCCAGGTAGGACCGTGGATGTATCATCAAGGTGTGTGTGTGTGTGTGTGTCGGTGTGTGTCCTCCAGGCTGTCTGCCAGTCACAGTTCACAGCCACAAAATGACAAGCTACGATCGCAGCAGCACCTCCACCTTTCTCTGACCTCCTGCGGTTTGTGTTTTTACTGGCCTGTTGGCGTTTTACAGGAACGATGGCTTTCACCAGACAGAAGTACCTTTAGGCTTATTACAGTCAAGAGTTAAGCTCTTGACTGGTGGTTGTGTTTACAATCAACCACCAGCTGCTCACAAACCTGGCAGTAAATATCTCCACGAGCCTATTTTCATCAGCGTTTATTAATTTTTGTTCCACCATAAAAGCTTAAAGAATATAAAGAAATGAAAAGACTCAAGTGACTCGGCCTGGTTTGGTGTGATCTGCACATGGAGCATAACTCTAGCAGGCATAATCTGTCTTCTCTACACAGCAGAGGTTTAACAAACTAACAATTCTCTTTAGTAGTTGATAAAACACACTCTTCAGAGAAATTATAGCTGGTTACAAAACTATTTTAGTTTGTTTCAATATCGTGTTTCTTGGTGGATTATAAATAGGACAGGTTTTCTAAGAATAAATATTTGCTCTGGCATACTTGGGATGCCTT